>NW_010413614.1:21521-29949 GCF_000710305.1 Buceros rhinoceros silvestris
ACACACCCAAATGTGTTGCTAGAAATTCGATCAAAATGCCACATGTCTTATACTGCAGTAAGTCAAAACTTTCTTTGATAGTTTCTCTACTTCACTACATAATTACAAAGTATAATGAACCTTATACAGGGGCTTAGGAACGAGAATTCAAAGATATACCAATTAATACTTCCAGAACCCAGGTCCTCAAGAAGATATTTTTTATGAAAGGCTGCCATGATGTGTCCATGTTAGCTACCCTGAATTCTTAAAAGAGTCACAGTAGTTTTGCCCTGCCTCTAGCCCAGCTGCTCCCATGGCCTCACTAGCCCCTGCAGCTGATCAGTAGATCCCCCTGTGCTCCCCATGGTTTGGCTGGCAGCACAATTACCAAATACAATTACATTCATTCCAATTAAGGTATGCCTCCAGGTGCCCTAATATTGCTCAGATTCAAACAGATAGTTGTTATCCTTGGAGAGTGATGGGTGGTGTTTAGGCTACAAAATTAAACTAGTTTGAAAATGGTTGACAGCACCTGCGTTAGCTGAGGCAGAACTAAGCAGAGTTCAGCTTCATGGGCAAGCAAGAACCATTTTCCTTTTATGCCTAGTCAAAACCAGAGGATAAGACAGTAGCTTGGTACAAGGAGAATTGTCATTCTGTCATCTGCAAATCATGAGTGTTGCAAGGCCAAGATTGGTGCTGGCGTTTTCCCCTTCTCACTGTCTCTCCGGTTTCTCAGGGTTACAAATACCATCATCAGGGTATTAAAGCTCTGTAGGTATCATCTACATCTGTCTGCACCTGGCAAATCCTGCATTCTCCCCCTCATATAAATCCTACTGCTGAAAAGTTGGTTTATACATTCCATGCACTCAGGGTTAACCTCACAGTCTTAAAAAACCTTTGGCTCATAAGCTATATAAAGGGGAAATTAAAAATGGGAGGGAGGAGAACAAACAACAATTAAACACACTAGAATTAATTAGGTTTTTTGAAATGCGCTGGTGACCTGAAAAGAAACATGCCTGTTTCTAAACTCCTTCAGTATTTTTGCATGACATACAGTTTTCAATTTCTCTGCTTCCTACCTTGTGGTCATTTTGGCCTTGAGTGAATCCCCAGAGATATACCAGTTTATTCCAGATAAGTATCCACAAGATTACTTGCTTATCTGAACCTTGTCCAGAGCTCTTTGTCTGAGAAATCAAACCATAAATCAACTTCCTGGTGGTATTCCTAGGAATTATTTATTGGCTAGACTGGAGACGCTGTAAGACAATCTTTCTTGTGGTATTCTGGGACTTCAGATTATAGCAAGATTACTGCAGGCTCCCAAAACAGATATGGACACACACACAACATAAACAAAAAGGACCCACCACAGATCTCAAAGTGCTGCATTACTTGTGAAATTATCACTGTCAGAAAGAGGCATCTAAATTCAGTTCTCTCTCCTGGTGTGAATCAGGAGTAATGCTATCACCTTCAGTGATAGCATACAGTGAATCATCACTAATTAAACTAACATGATAGCAAAATAAAAAATCTTCAGCTAAAAACATAGATTGTGCCATCTTCTGTAATGATGTCATTATCTGAAAAAAGCTTCATGACAATATAGAACTCAGTTTATTTTCTTTTACAGAAAAATAAGCTGGATCCAGATGTTCCCATCTCCCATGTCTCAAAACAGTCCCCTAATCATCTACATAGACTTTGAGGTCAATCAAAGCCAAAGATTTTGCTAAAATGCAGTAGGTTTTTTTCAAGGCATTAGCATGCTATCCTAGATTGAAACATTACCACTCCAAACACTTCATGCGTGAGAACATTTCCCCACAGAGCATTTGACTGGAAGACTGTTTTCCTTTAGTGGTGGAAGTTGATTTGTAGTCACTTGTATAGTACATGTTTTGAGTGACCACGAAATTCTCTAGCTGATCATGATGTATTTATTTGTGGGGGGTAATATAAGATTACTTGCTTTCTATTGTGGAAGGTGGTGAGCCAGTGGCTGTGCAGAGTCTCCAAAACCTACTTTTCGTTTCTAGCTCTGTTATTTTTTTTCACAAACCAGCAGGATGCACTCTGCAAATAGTATTTACTGGGAAAGCAATAGCAGGCATAAAGAATCAAGAGGGTGCTTTGTGTGGCTTGCTCATTAGACTTCAAGATCATAACCTTACAGGTCTGGTGCTGTGGATTGTTCACAAATGATGCAAAGTTTCTTGAAAAAAGCAAAAGCATCAGGGAAGTCAGCTCAGTTGGGAAGCCAGTTAATCAGCCTTGTCACATCCTAGCCATAGACTAGCTTCAGGAAAGGTACACTAGGATTGAACCATGGTCAGGAATGGCTGGAGAAGGGGCGCGGACTGTGTTCCACACACTAGTCAACACCTCTACAGATTACATGATGCACAGAATAGAGTACAAGCAAATGAAGGCAGAAAAAAGAAATTTGTTAATCTCGTGAAAAAGTGAGAGAGAGAGAAGAGGTGGGGAGATACTGGACAGTGAGAAGACAATGCAGGAGAAATACAAAGGCTTTGGATTTGACTTCCTCTGATTTCTCAACCACTCCTCAAGCAAGAGAAGAGCCTGCTCAGATGCCAGCAAGGGTCTGTGTCAGGGAAGTAGGTTTGTGTCTAAGGATTCCCAGGCTATAAATGTGAGACTGCTTGACCTGTTGGGTGTCCCTGGTGGGCATGGTCAAGATGAACCAAGGGTACGGGATTTTTCTTCAGGGAAAACAGGAGATGGAGATCTGTGTGAGCTTCATAGGGAGAGAAAGAGATGAAGAAAGCAAGGAAACAAGAACTGCTGGAGAGCCTGTGGAATGGGGTACACTTGCTGCACTCTGCTAACTGAATTTACGGGGCTTGCATAATACAGCCAGATTAAGTTCTGCCTTGAAAGCAAGAAACTCCAGAGTAAATGCCTCACCCTCTTAGGTGAGCTGGAAAATTCCAACTGCAAATTTCAGGAAAATTTTCATATGAAGTTACCGAGCTGACAGGCAGCCTGAATCAAAGAACAGTTAGAAGTCATCAGACTCACCAGTAAACTCCCTGGAGCACCACAGAAATAGCTCTTTAAATCAAAGTTTTCCCCCGTAAAGAAAAAGACAAAGGTTGGTTTTCAAGAGATTGAATGGTGGTATTTGAAGTTTGTGTACCTCCATCACAACTAGAAATTCTGTAGTCCTGTTACATACAAGAAAATCCTGGTCAGTTAAGTTCAGATCTGATTCATCTAAACCTCAGTCAGACACCTTAAAGGTCCTTGATGAATCATATCCTTGAAATACCTATTTCTTTCCATTAGGTGTGAAGGTAACTGAGGGTGACTAACTCAGAAAAGAGCTACACCCAAAAGGTCAAGTAAAAAGGAAAGAGTAAGAGGAGGATAAGGAAAATGAAAGCTGGAAACACAAGGGTCTGGCAATGATGTACCTAATGAAGACCAGAACCCCCAATTTTATTACCATAAGAAGGACAATTCTGTTGTGGATGGAGAGGGGCAGAGAATTCTGACATTAATTCAGTTCCCACAACTGAAAGTGGAATTTGGCCTATTGCATCAAAGTTTGCCAGCATGAGACTTCAAAATGCTTGTGAGTTTTTTTTAACGTTATTCAGTTCTGATTTTGCCAGTTGCTGTGCTGTTTTAGCTTCACAAATTCATATGCTCAGCTGTTTCACAGAGGATAGACTTTTCCAAGCATAAATATCTTCAGCTGTTAAATCCTAAGGAATACAAGTATCAACGACAAGGCAAAGAGAAAAATTTCCACAAATTTCTTTCCTTCAGAAACACCTAAGCTTTTCCAGAGTTAGTAAACTGGGAAGGAAATAGAACATCTAGGATTTCCTGTGATGTTATAGCACTTTGGGAAAAATATTTACAGGGATAGGAATTTGAAACCAAGTGAGGTTTGGTGACTTGTATGTGACTATCCAGAATGCTCCACTGTCTCCCAGCATGGTGCTATTACATTAAGCATGCACTTTTAAAAATGGTAGTGTATATTTATGGTGTTTCACTGAGCAAATGCATCCAGAAAACTGTGGATATGAAAATATTCTATTTTAGTCTTATAACAAATTCAAAAGTAATACTGCTTAAATTGAGAAGCCAGCCTCAGCCCCTGAGTGCTCCCCTTAGCAAAGGTCCTTCCTTAACCATTTGGAAAGGGGGGTTAGCTATTCTTCACACAAGACCACCAAGAGCCAGTCAGGAGATTGAAGTTAGCTTTATCAAGGAGAAAGTGAATTTGCAGTGTCAAAATCTTCCTCCCTCTATTAATAATCCAAGATTACCTAAAGGAGGCAATGCAGTTTTGCACCGCTCATCCATCTGGGTGGTGAATGTACTTTCCTTTAAAAGCAAGGCTTTGTGGATAAGGAAAGGGAGTGCCCAGCCTTCAGCTAATGAAGGCTGCAAAAGAGGTTATTCATATGTTAATGAACAGTTAAAAACAGTCTTTCCTACCTAATTGTATATCTTTTTAGTTTTAACGTGGCTTTCATTCCGTATTCAGACGCAGCATTTAACGAAGGCAATGCACTTTTTGCTGAACTGAGCTGACCTTACTCCGTGTAATGGAGTAAAACTCTCAAAGATGTCAATCAGTGACAAGCATGAAGTAACCTTCTTAGGTGTTAGCATGCAAAAAACCCCCCAACCATCCAAAAAACAAAAATAAACACCCCAAAACCCAAACAACAATCCCCGTTTCCTGGAAGAAAATATCACCACCTTACTATCTTTGTTTCTCATTGGTCATCGAGTAAAGAAACCATAACTTCAAGACAAGAGGTGTCCCAAGGGAAACTAGGTAGTCTTTTGTGTTTCCCCTCCTTGTGTAGATACAAGTCCTAAGTTTCCATTTTTTGTCAGCGGTTTTGTTATCTCCACCATGCAACTCCCTCAAACATTAAATGCAATTGAGCTACAGGTTTTCCACGAATCTTAATTATTCAGAAAGAGAAGGTGGCAATACATGATTCCTGTTCCCTTCCCTCAGCTGGCAAACACTGAATTTGTTCTGGTACATTTATTGTGTACACCAGATCAGGCAATACTCATTTACCTTATGAATTCTGTCTCCTGCAAGCTACGCCTTAGTGATTACTAATTCTATAAGGTTTGGGACTTTTTCAATTTTATAGCCATCTTTATGTTTTAGAATGTGTTCTTCATGAACAAAAATGCAAATAAAACAGAGAAAAAATGTAGTATTTGTATTTATTTTATTAATGAGTTGAGTTTGTCTTTTAAAAATGGATTTTCTGTAGTTTTATTTTTATCTAGAAAATAGGATTTCTTCCTCAATTTTCCAACTGGATCTCTAAGGATGGTTGTTTTTGTTATTGGTCCTTTTACCTGAGAGTCTGCAAAGCATCACCCGTTATCGGCTTATAAACCAGACAGCATGCAGAAACACGTGAGGAGAAACTTTGCAGCATACAGCAGCATATCCATCCTGTAGATGAGGCAGAATTTTGTAGAAAGAGTCAGAGCAACTTGAGTTTTGTGCAAGAACTGAGAAATCCTGCACCTAAACTAATTCAGCCCATATTACAGTGTGCACAGGACTGTCACATTCATGCATAAATGCAGGAAGGACCACCAATGGTTTTGTTTGAAATCTTCTATTTTGAAAGCCCTGGAAGCCATCTGGTGTCAGTGAAGCGCTTGTTCATTCACTGGTGGAGGACTTGACTTCTGCAATTCTCCTCTGCGCTAATACCAAGACCAAAAAGAAACAGACAATTTGAAATTGCATGTGTCTCCTCATTTAGAAGTGTCTCTTCAGGCAGCTCATAAGACTGAAATACAGAAAGCACATGTGGGCCAGAAGTGGGCTATCCATTTTTCATTCCTTAGGGGTGGGGGGTGGGGGTGGTGGGGAGTGGCAACCATTGTTTCTTGGCATTCGCTCAGCCCTCCTGCTTAGGAATAATCAGGAGCTGGAAATGTACCGTGATGAAGTCTCTTTTATACCAAATCCAAACATTCTTGTCAACGCCAGGATTCAATTTGCATTTTCAATGCCAAAGGTCGGCAGATTAACTCTACCCTCTGTGTATTAAGACAATCCTATGGATGAATGGAAAGACCTATTCAACTTAATTTAGATTACCAAGGGACAATTCTGAGACTTGCTATATAAATTATAATGAAAAAAATTACAGAATATGATGAAAACTGAACTTTTTGTTTGTTTTTGAAGAAAGTTCTATTGTGTCAGCAGCAGTTGGTAAAAGCAATTTTTACCTTCAGACATGACTGATCCCATTCACAGCTGTTTCTAAATGAATATTCTACAGTAATCTCCACCATTAGTCAAGAGCAAGTTGTGCAACCATTGTAGGATGGAGGCATTGCAAGGCAGTGTGTCTGGAGGAGAAGGTAGGGAATCAGGATAATAGCGTAGTCATGAAGACATTTCCTCAGTAATGTTGAGGCAAACTACAAACATTTATAAAATATCAAAGAACCAGAATGTCAGAGAGCTGTGAGAATTTCTTGATTCTGCCTGCCAACCTCTGATGCTTTCTTGGCTGTCTCTGACTTTGACAACATCCTATGCACCTGTAGTTCTTCTTTTTTTTTTTTCTTTTGTAGACCAGCTTCTTTTTTTCTTATTCACTGTTGGACTCTGTGCTGTCATGGGCTGACTTAGTCCTCTCCCTTCTTCATTCGTGTTCTCCCTGTTCAGTATTTTGATGGTTTGTTTAAAGGCCAGACAGACTTTTTCTAGAAAAACTCTCCGTCCTTTATTACTTTTTCCCTGCTCTCCATTAATCATGTGATGTCCAAAGCATCTCAGACTCCTATCAATAGTCTCCCTTTGTGCCTGCCAATTTCCTTTACTTCCTCATTTTTCCTTTGTCTTACAAGTCCTTTCTTTTCACACTTGAGCATACTTCATGATCCGCCTCAGCACCTAAAGAAATACTCCTCAGGTCCACTTTCTTCTCCCTGAAAAGGCAAGCTAAATCCCTAAATAAAATTTTACTTCCTGAAAATATTTCTTTTTTTTCATGATTTCTTTGTGCTCTTTACCTCTGCCAAACGGTCTGATTTCACTAGGCTTTCCTCAACTTTGTATTTCACAAGGAATAGTTTTCCAGCTTTTCTTATTTGCTGTCCTCACATTCAGCACTAGATTTAAAGAAGGCCTTTCCTTTTCTGTGCTCTTCAATGTAGATTTCAGACGAGTTTCCTTCACGCAGTGGCTGCTGCTGTCATGTGGTGTCAGGGTATTATTCTATGTAATGCAGAACAGGGCCACAGGGATGCTAAGGATGCAATGTTAGAAACAAGCTAGCCGGAAAGGACACCCGCTAGTAGCATTATGTGGGTGTGCACGCTTTTAAATCACTGCATTACTATTTAGTATGCCTGCACAGATCAAGTGGATGGGTTAAAAGAAAAAACTAGGTCTTCCCAGTGGGGCAGTATTGCCATACCTCTTGGGTGCACCTGGAGCCCTGCAAAGTCCCCAGTCAGGCATTTCCTCCTTCCCTTAGAGATCCACCCATCTACTGAGGTTGTACATCTCCAGCCACAATGGCAGTAGGAAGTCCAAGGCTAGATTGGCATTTTCTGTTTGATATGGGATTAAGACTGGGTTGTTACAGTGGTAGAGGTGCCAGGTAGGAACCATATACCACTGGGTGGTAGTACTTTCCATGCCCCTCTATCGCTGGAACAACACTCCTCATTCAAACATGGGAACACAGATCACAGTGTTCAACAGTGCATTCTCTTCCATCTTCTATCTCATGCTTTTCTCCTCCACCCTCCCAGGGAGGATTAGGTGATAAACTTCCTTTCTGAACAGTCTTTTTTTTTTTTTTTCCCCCTAGAGGAGTGGAAATAAATAGCAACGAGAATTGGGTATGAAATTAATTAAAAGTTTCATTAAATTGTGTAATTTCTTTTTCATAGAAATAAATGGAGGCAGAGGATTGGTACAAAATGCATTTTGTGACTTAGTTTTCTGACTTTGCCTATTTAAAATTGGAAATTGACACTTTCTGAAAATGTGTTACAAGAGTTAAGACTCCACATGGCAAACACGTCTTCTCTGCTGTGGTTCAGCAAACTGTTATTTTCAGTTGTCTTTACAAGCTGTCTCTACCACTTGACTCTAAACAGCTCTGCTTTAAGACTATGATTTTCTTATAATGGTGGATTTCTATATGCTTTTTTAAAAAAAAAAAAGAGAGCGAGAAGAGAGAAAAAAGAAATATTGACACTGAGCAACCTAAGGATGATTGAAAGGTCTCTACAGCAATCTCGGAAATTGCTGTAACTATTTGTTTGGACTGTCAATGACTGCAACAGGCAGAGGTAAGAGCAGGGGAACTTGCCATGGCAACCACAGAGCGATGCAGCCCCGTGTCCTGTCTCTGATCATGACCAGCATCAG
>NW_010413614.1:30058-34568 GCF_000710305.1 Buceros rhinoceros silvestris
AGGTGTGGAATAGCACCATATGTTCACAACATGGACTGAGTCTGGAAGTGTGATGTTTAATGTCCCTTCCAATATTTATCCTTACTTGGATTATTTTTATTCCAGGTATTCTTATAGTTTGTATAAATGCACAGGATAATTAAAACGAATCCTTGCCTCCTCTATATTATATAATTTTTCTCTCAAGTAAAAACAGCATTGCAGTATAAAGTTTGTAGGTCAGAAATACACAGGTGTCTATGTAAGTTATTGCAGAGCAGATGACACAGAGAAGTGAATTTGAAATGGCTGCTTTGTGAAGCTTCCACTCTATTTTAACAGTATAACCCTTGTCAGATCAAGACCAGTTCAAACACTTCCCTTTAATGCATAGAGTGGACTTAGTTTAGTTGCTCTTAGTTTAGTTGCTCTAGGTGCCAGGGCTAAAGTATCTCAGAAGATATTTTTCAGGCTTCCATGATATGTGCTCAGCTTTCTGGGGAAAATGTAGTTTTAACATATGGAAACTTTGTGGCTCAACATGTATTTTTTGGACTTGTGTCAAGTGCAAACCTCAGTGAAAGTGATAAAACCCTCCTCAAACATTCTTAGCCTTGCTGATGCGGCAGTTGTAGCGTGCTGGCTTGGTGCCATGGTGTCGGTTTGTAACTGAGCATCTTTTGTTGGCTGATTTGAACTCACAGATTCCTGGGTCCTTCTCCTTAATCTTCTCATGCTTCCACATGTACTGTTCTCCTGGGTGAGCTCACTACCACCTCGATGTCCTATTGCCTATGCTGCAGTTTTGCAATGTAATCCTTCAAATTTAGTATCTTCCTTGGTGCAGACTTTTTCTCTGTCCCCTCTCCTATCCCCCCTAATGGGGGGGGGATTGTCATTAACTAATGACAAAGAAAGGAAATTCTTGTCTTTCCTCCAAACCCATTCCCCATGCCTCTTCTTTCATCACTGCTGACAACTCTTCCATCTTCCCAGACACTCAGATAGACAACCATGAAACTATATTTCAATCCTCACTTTCTAATATCCAGGCTCCCATCAAATTCTGTGTTCTTTGCTTCTATAATCTCCTAAAGCCGTCTCTCTATTTTTCTTCTGTCACTCATCATTTTGCTTTTATGGCCTACTTCAGCCTCCTTTTTTTCTGCATTCCCTTGCACTCAGCTTCCCCAATGCAACCTACTCAATATTCAACAGTTATAATTTCTTCTTACTCAGCTGAATGACTGTTGCTTTCTTGTTTTAAGTCCTTTTTCCTCTCACTCTTTATACATCCAGTTGAAAAGCATTGACAGAAGTTTTGTTTCTATTGCACTCTCTTGTCTTGGTTCCTGTTACGGTTTGCCCTTCCCACTCCCCTTGTTTTGTTGTTGTATCCTCCCTTCCCTTCTTGCATGTGGTATTTGAGTCGTGTTTCTTCCAGTGTGCAAAATACTCATATCTTTCATACAAATTTTTGTTGATATGCCACTTTTGCTGGTTTTGTACCCCATCATTTTCTCCTAATGTGCTGCTTAGTGTTTCCCACTGGAAGAATACATGCTTCTCTATATCAGAAGTAGCTACTTGTGTAATTCTACCACTTCAAGATTTAAGATTGATGCTTGATACAATCAATGTATGTTTATCTCTGTCTTGCATCTCTTCAGTTTAAATTGTATCTTTTTTCTCTGAAGTCGGTGTTCTGGTACAGGAACTCCATTTTATCAATTAATGGGTATTTGGTACTGATTTGACTAATCTCCAGAGGGAATGATTACAAATGCCCCCCAAATCATTAGTGAGATGACAAGAACAATAAATATTTCTCTTCATCCTTCTGTGGGACCATAACATCCAGAGTGGCCCTTCTCCATTCCAGGCATGTTCCATCCCTCTGCCTCGTAAGCTCTCTGCCAGGTTTCTAAGGGCATTCTTTGTTGAAAGTATAGACAGGAATTTGGCAAACACCTTTCTACAAGGCTTAGGAGGAATGTTTCTGAAAAATTCACTGTGGTAGAAGTTGTGCACCTTGTACATGTAAGTTTCTGGAGGAGTAATATCTTGCAGAGAAAATACAGTGAGGTGCTTAGTATCCATCTCTTCACTTTTCCCCTTTAGTTCCAGTTGCCTAAGAAAAATGTTAATGCTTTTCCTTTCAAAACCACACAGTATCAGATGTGTATATTTTACATTTACACCATTTGGAGAAGATAGCCAGTACCGACACTTTTCCACAGATGAACTTGTACAGCTATTTGAGAACCTTATCACTATAAGGGCTTTCTTTAATAACACAAGTCTTGTTGCATGAGAAATTAAATTAAAGTATACACTCAGTAGTATAAATTATTCCCACGGAGTTGTAGCAAATGTAATTGCTAACAGGAGCAGCTACAATCTTCATTGTTCAGACAAGTTTATGATTGCTGTGAACTGCTTATTTTAATTATAAAAGCTGTTACTAATGATAGGCGTATTACTTTAGAACAGGCTTGTGAAACAGAACTTTTCTCTTTGTAGATGTTTGCATTAAGAGAGCTACTCTTCAAGCCAATAAAACTCCCTTCAGTTTAAAGAAGAAACATTATAGTCTGTGGAGAAGTATTACTTTGCCTCCTGAGCGTCTATCTACAGGGTGCTATACATACTATACATACATACATACATATTTAGTTGAACATCAGTCTCTTCGGCAAATCAACGAATTTTTGCAGCAATCCAGAAATCATCTGAGGCAACTTTACACATGACTTCAGGAATAAGTGATTTCTGCTTGGGTCTCTTTCGTGGGTAATGCAAAAGGATAAGGACTAATTACTTAAACTCTTAGCCACACTGATTCACAGAATCACAGAATAATTTTCTTTAGAAGAGACTTTTAAGATTATCAAGTCCAGCTGTTCGCCCTGCCCTGTCATGGTCCCTAAACCATGTCCCTCAGTACCAAATCTACATGTCTTTTAAATACTTCCAGGGATAGAGTCTCTACCACCTCCCTGGGCAGCCTATTCCAATGCTTGGCAACCCTCTTTGTAAAGACTTTTTTCCCAATATCCAACCTAAATCTCTCCTGGTGCAAATTGAGGCCATTTTCTCTTGTTCTATCACTTGTTACTTGGGAGAGGAGAACAACACCTACCTCACTGCGATCTCCTTTCAGGTAGGTGTAGAGAGATGATGAGGTCAGCCTTGAGTCTCCTTTTCTCCAGACTAAACAACCCCAGGTCCTTCAGCCACTCCTCATAAGACTTGTTCTCTAAACTCTTCACGAGCTTCATTGCCCTTTTCTGGACACGCTCCAGCACCTCAACGACCTTCTTGTAGTGAGGGACCCAAAACTGGACACAGGACTCAAGGTGTGGCCTCACCAGTGCTGAGTACGGGGAAACAATCACTTCCCTGCTCCTCCTGGCCACACTATTTCTGATACAAGCCAGGATGCCTTTGGCCTTCTTGGCCACCTGGGCACACTGCTGGCTCATGTCCATTTGTCTATCAACCAACACCTCCAGTTCTCTTTCCGCTGGGCAGTTTTCCAGCCACTCTTCCCCAAGCCTGTAGCATTGTATGATGTTTATTACAGCTAGGAAAAGCAAACACTATTCGAGCCACTGTCTACTTTTTACTTGAATATAATATTTTTTCAGCAGTTATTTCAGAAGTGAATATTCATCCTGTTAGCCAAGACTACTGAACATGGTGCCCAAGGACCTCATTTGGAAGTGTGAATACTTATACTTTTTTTGTGTTCAGAAGCAGCATGGACACACCAGGAAAAACCTCACTTTTCAAAACCTTCCATGGAGTAGAATAATTGTCTTTATTAATGACAAGCCTCCATGGAAAAAAATAGCATATGATAGAGAGTCCTTCTTCCTAGAAGTATTATTCTACAGTATTTCATATTTTGTCCCACAAGACAAAAGTTTACATAGACATACCTCAAAGCAGGTATAAAGTAATGTTCATATATGGATGTTAGAAAGAAATGAATACCCACAACCATGAGAGAGAAAAGCAATTGTGAAACAGTGGCTGTAATGAAGATATTTAATGCGTATATATATACTCTTTTCTCATCAAATTTTTGTTGATTAAATGTTATGGCTCTACAAAGAAAATGAGAAACAATATAAAATAGAAGAATTATTATTTGTTTTGTAAAAATATTTGCTGAATGAATAAACTCCTTGAAACCTAAATGTTTACATTGCCAATGTTTAAACAAAAACATATTTAAAGCAACTTGGCTTCAAAGACTATTCCTGTGTGTGGGAATAAGAACTCTAGCAACGGGACCAGCTTTATTGGAGAGGTCTGATTTATATGTGATTAGTAAGGCAGACTTGACAAGTTTTTGTTCTCTATGCAATGCAAGGGCCAAAGCCTATTCTGGTGCCAGCCAGCCAGCACCAGTGTTTACAAATTTACCTAATAAAAATGAGCCAAGCAAGTCTCTCAGAGTTCCTGGAATAGCCACTTATATACTTAACTATTAGAGTCATCATCATCATCATCATCATGGCTT
>NW_010413615.1:0-28478 GCF_000710305.1 Buceros rhinoceros silvestris
GGGCTGAGGCACTGCTGGGGTAAAAACCCACCTCCGCAGCAGCTGGGGCAGGGCCGCGGGGTGCCGGCAGCCTCTGCTGTGTCCCACACGCCTTCCTGGGCTTCGGGGACTGCGGAGCTCCCGCCCCTGAGCAGGGATGGGGGGAAAGGGGAGGCAGGAACCCCGCAGTGCATGGAAACTAACACCGAAAAACTAAAGAGTATTCCCTTTCTGCTGCTTTTTTCTCCTCCCCCAGGAAGCTGCTGGCGAGTACTGGAGGCTCTTTCCCACATCCCGGGGTCCCTGCGGGAAGATTCCCTTACAACGTCACAAACGCTTCAGCTCTCTGCTACTCTCGCTCATCAGCTGCATAAACCAAAAACCAATGTCAGTGCTTTGTGACCTATTTATTCCCTTCATTCAGGAGGTTCAACAAATCAAATATGTATCCTGCTTTCTTTCTTGAGGCGCATAAATTTGGAATATTACCTATAGATGTAACACTCTTCCTGCTTATACTGTTCTACACCTTTTCTTTGGTGTAAAACCTGCAAATTACAAACTTCCTAAACCTGTGGAATAAATGAAGGAATGTTTTAGAACTGAGGAAAAAATGCCCAGCACAGATTTCCATACGCTTCTAGAAACTAAACCTCAGTGGGTAGCGTTAACCATCTGTTAACCGAGGGGGACAGGAGACTCACGTGCCACCCGGCTCTTGAGGCTTGTGGAGCAGCAGCAGTTAGAAAGACAGACAGACGCGTACAGACTGAAGAAAGGGACAACAGTAGATGTTTATTCTACTTACAGTAACAAAAACCTGTGAAGTCCCGTATTTTAATGTTCAGTGATATATTCTGCCATATAAAATACAATTTACAGAAAGTTCTATCAAGTAAATCCTAAACAAACACACTGACTTTTTGCATACTTTTATGTATGTCTTTAAATTAGAAACACCTCATTAAGAAAAAAATCTTAGACCATTGCAGATGTTTAATACCTCCTCTGCTGTTCAACGTTTTCTCTGCGAGCTTGGAATCCAGATGATCGTTTCAACCAGCAAAGCCCTGATGGCTAAAGGACTTTGAAGATGCCCCAGTATGAACTGGGAAATCCGTAGTGAGATACGTGGCCTAGGAGCTACTTGTGATGTACTCTTCACGAGGCAGGTGTTCACGGCAATCTCATTGTACTTTTCCAAAACTATTGTATAAAAATATCAAAATATTTACCCAACTGTTAATTTACACTGTCAAATAAATTAGCGGGGTTTTATTTCATGCTGCAGAATGACGTACTTGAAGAATACACGAGACATAGGGATGGGACATGTTTCCCAGTGAAAACCTTCCCTCCTGAATCGCACCATGAAGAGCCACCGAGTCTCTTCTCAGCCTTAATGCAGTGACACCTTTTTCGGTGGAGCTTTATTTACTCTAGCAGCCTAAGTAGGGTCTAACAAAAAAACAGTGCCAGGGTTGTTTGGCTTTGTTGATTGTTTTTTTCAAGATTTTTAGAATGAAAAGTACAATAAAATGGGGACGCTTAAGTCTATGGCAAAATTCTGCATAAACAAAAGCAAACCCAGAAAAGCTGCACTAAATCCGTTCAGTGGAAGGAACGGATTTAGTGGCCTGTTTGTTCGCCTTTCCTTTGAAATACCATTTCCTTTGGAGTCGTGGCCTCTTTCAGACACATGGCTGATGTTGCTATAAGCTTGCTGGTTAGCTGAAGGTAAAGGTGCTACTCTTGTATGTTCTTTAACTGCAGATCGGTAAAAACGTGACACTTAAAACCCCTCAGCCTCGTGAAAAAACCTTCAGTACAACCCGTGTCTTTGCTGTACACTCAAGGATGGATTCCAAACCACCCAATACCTGTATATAAAAAGGACGATAGTGCACTTCAAGTTCATCACATTCCATTTTCAAATTGTCCGTCAGTCATAAGTCATTAGTTACACTGTCCTTCCGCAGCCTGTTCCTAAATCCACACCACCCTCCCGGATGAACACGACAGCAATGGTGGGCTGCTGGTCTTCAAAGCGTGTGCTGTAGGAACAACTTTGACACCAAAATGTCACCGAAATGAGATGTAAAGGTATGGCTCCTAAGGTCTGGATTAAATTCTCTTATAAAATTACAATTCAAGTTACTGGAAAACATTACTTTATAATCTTAA
This sequence comes from Buceros rhinoceros silvestris, assembly GCF_000710305.1. Classification (NCBI taxonomy): domain Eukaryota; kingdom Metazoa; phylum Chordata; class Aves; order Bucerotiformes; family Bucerotidae; genus Buceros; species Buceros rhinoceros. The sequence continues at coordinate 2,164 of NW_010413615.1, forward strand.
AAAGCAATATGCTCTTCTTAGACTTTTCCCATTTCTGTACTGTAAATGGAAATTTTCAGATAAAGATGCGCGTAGAAAAACAAAAGTTCAGTACAGGTAACGCTGTGGATTTTTGTAAGAAAAACATTATGCACAAAATGCAGCAAGAGAAAGTCCAGTATGGTCTTGCCTTTTACCTACTGGGGGATTTTCAGTCACAGTTATTCAAAATCACTGATCTGTCGGGACGTTTTGTAAGGCTTGTTCTACGACAGCGTTTTGGAAAGGTGGGAATATACACTATATACAGAAGATGCTGACTCAGTCCTTGCTGTGCTGTAAAAGTGTTTTACTGATGAGAAATATCAATCATAGTTCTATGACTGATTAGTGGAAGATGAAGCCTCTGTTTCTGCTGGTTTCTGAGTTTCCTTCGGTGTTTCTGGCTTCACCTCTTTACCAATTTCCTTACTCTTACTCCGATCTTTGCGATCTTTTCCTCTTTCTCGATCTCGATCTCTCTCTCGATCTCTTTCTTTCTCCCTGCTCCGATCCCGGTCCCTGTCTTTCTCTCTGTCACGATCTCTGTCTCTGCTTCTTGATCGCTCTCTATCCCGGCGTCGGTAGGATTCCCTCTCCCTGGTTCTTGCTCGCTCTCGGTCTCGGTTTCTTTCCCAGTCTTTAGCCCGCTCCGAATCCTTCTCTCTGTCTTTGTTTTGGTTTCTGTCTCTGTTCTTATCCCATTCTTTGTCTCGGTGCCTCTCCCAGTCCCTCTCTCTGTTCCAGTTTCTGCCACGGTCTCTTTCCCAAGGTCTGCCATGTTCTCGATCCCTCCGTCTTTCCTCAAAGGGTCTACCCTGTCGATTATCTGCTGGCTGAGGCTCTGGTTGATCTAAACCCTTGTCTTTATTTCCTCCTTCGTATCTCTCTCTCTGTCTCCCTTCAAATGTCTGGCCTCTAAATTCAGGATTTTTGCCTTCTCGGAAGTCAGATGCTGACCACTGTCCTTCTGACTCAGATCCCTGTCCAGAAATATTGGATGCAGATGGTCCAGCTTCCTCCCACATCTCCTTCCTGTGGGGTGGATGGCTTGGAAGGTCCAGGAGTGGTCTTGGGGTTGGCTTCATACCTTGTGGTGGCTGACCTTGGAAATGAAATCTAGAAGAGGGAGGTTCATTTTCTTCTGGAAACATTGCAGGCGTGGCTCCTCTTGGTCCTCCAAACGGAAGCGGTGCTGGACCTCTCTGGCTGGCAAATCTGGGTGGTGGACTCCCTCTCCGTTCTTCAAACGGCTGTGGCAAAAGTCCTCTTGGACCAGGTATATGATTTGGAGCTGGACCCCTCTGCCCTTCAAATTGATTTGGGTGAGGCCCTCTTGGTCCCCCAAAATGGCTCGGGGCTGGACCTCTTGGCCCTCCAAACTGAGGGCCTCCCCTCTGTCCTTTAAACTGACCTGGTGGGGGTCGTCTTTGACCTCCAAAAGGAAAAGGCGAAGGTCCTCTGTTTCCCATGAACTGAGGTGGATCTGGTCCTTCAAACTGTCCTGGAGGCCTAATCATTTCATTATATTGGGAATCTGAGAATTCCCTTTGTTCCATGTGAGGTTCCCTAAGATCTTCAAACTGAGATGGTGACATTCCTCTTGGAACACCATGGTAAGAAGGGGCGGGGCCCCTGTTATCACCAAACATAGATGGTGGCCCATGCTGTGTAGAAAATAAGGAAGGAATGGAACCTTTTTGACCTCCAAATCTTCCAGAGGGAGGTCCTCTTTGCCCATCATTATTTGGAGAACCATGCTCTTCTGAGAACTGTGGTGCTGGTCCTCTAAAATTAGGTCCATGAGGTCCTCCAGAGGCATTGAGCATCAGTGATGGTGAAGGCCCTCCTTTCTGCCCAGACAAAGAATACGGAGGTCCAGCTCGGTTTTCTTCGAAGTGCTGTTGGGAAGGTCCGCCCTCACTCTGAACTGATGAAGATTCAGTTTGGTCTACAAATTGATGAGACTGAGGATTTCTTTGTTCGTCATATTGCACTGATGAAAGACCTCTCTCTGGTTCAAAGTGACCAGCTGCCTTTTCCTGAGAAGTAAACATGGTATTTGAGAAAGAATCCCTTCCCATTACTTCGTTTGACTGATTTGACCATGATACTTGATGCATATCTTGCAAAGCCTGGCTGTCGTTCAGAGTGGAGAAATTAGGCTGAAAAGATGTACTTGGAGGTGTTGGAAGCAGCACTTTACGTAAAGGTTTGGGCGCAGGTTCTCCAGAAGCTGTTTGACTCACGTTTTCCAAGCTAACTTGAACGGTGTTTTCAAATTTGCCATTAGATGCCTCTTTCTGGGACAGCGTAGAAGCCTTTTCATTTGAAACCCAATTATCACCGCTAAAACCAGGCTGAGCAGCAGAAACTGAAGTTTGATCTTCCTTTCCAAGTGAAGCCTGCAAAGCATTTGGGAAATTTGCTGGAGCGATTTCTCTTGAGGGCATCTCATTGGGTACCACCTGTGGCTTGAGTCGAGACTCAACACTGTCGCTAGTCTCTGTGGCCATTCTTCTGGCCTGTCGAGGATCTCTGTTCTGCCTTGAGTCATTGCCCTGGTTCAAGGCTTGCTGATTTAAAGATGAAGGGAAGTCTGCTTTTTGCGTCACTTGCTGCTCCTGATGGAATAATTCAGCCTTTAGTAAGGAAGATTTTGGTGGCGGTGACATTAAAGCATCCGACACGGAAAAATGAGCCATTGAAACACCAACAGCTGCTCTTTGTTGCCTGAGGGCTTCTTCTTGCTCCTCTAGTTGTCTTTTCTGCTCTTCTATTTGCTTGTTTAGTTCTTCCAACATCTTCTGCTGTTCTACCAACGAGGAGGACGCAGATAAATCGGGCACATACGAAGCAGATGTTTCCAAAGAATTGCTTTTAGTGTCCGTATACATTTTGTTAGGTAAATCATCAACAGTGACTTTTGCTTCTTCCAAGATAGTTTCATCTTCTGGATCATAGGCCTCATCCTCCAGTTCTGCTGCATTAGATGGCTTGTCCGCGTTGTATCGTTTTTCAGTGTCACCACTCTGCATTTCAAAAGCTTTCTCTGGACCGTACTCTTCTTCGGGATCATACGGTCTGTCATCCTCCTCCTCTTCTATAGCTTTGTCTTTTGACATCTGCCCAAACTGTTGCACAATGGGATCTAACAAAGGAACAGCTGGCACTCCTCCATCAGCAGCAGCTGGACCTTCCTGATTGGAAGACTGGGCAGCTTCAGGATCCTTAGCAAGAGGCTCGAAAGTTTTCTTTTTCCCGAACAGCGTCTGCAGGATGTGCTCGAGAGGCGTGGCAGTTTTGGCGGACGAAGACTGCGTAGTGGTAACGCTTGCCGAGGCAGCGGTTGAAACTGGCGGCGTTACAGTAGTTGTGGTTCCACTCTTAATTGAGGACAGTATTTTTAATACTGAAGGTGTAACTGCTGAGGTGTCTGGAACGGGAAGCGGGGGTGGAGGTGGAGGAGATCCAGGTGGTGTTGTACTCACAGTTGAATCTCCTGAATAAAATGTGTATTTCGGAGTTTTCTTCTCTTGCAAAGCAGCTGGTGGCCCTTTAGAGAACAGGGATGTTTCAGTTTCCTCATGTGCTTGAATCCTGCTTCGCTTCTCCTCCACCTTTTCTGTTTCAATGCCAGCAGCAGGACGCTTCCCTTTCTGACAGATGACCAGTCCAAGAATTAAATTTGGCCGAGATGACTCAAGACCTGCAAGGGAACACAAAGATGGTATATGTAAAAAACCCTGTTTTTTAATTATGCTTTCATCAGAAGCTTACTATTTTTTATAGAGGCAGCTACAAAAGTACCAAAGATAACAGGTTTTCCAAATGCCATGAGATGACCCATCGGCAATTTTCCGTAGTTATAAGTGTATATTTTTATATATATGTTTGTTTATAATCATTTTTTTTAGTATAAGATTGCAGCAGCAGCTATGATTATCATCTCCACAAATATTCAAAAAAAAAGTAAGTTGTTATATTCTTAGTATTATTACATCAGTTTTGTTGCGGTTCACTCACCCCTACACCTCTCCCCTTGAAAAATCATGTATTTCCTTCTAAATAGTTTGCAAATACGTCGTATACCCAGAGAGACCAAACAGTGAGAAAACCTGGACTAAACTTCGTATTTCTGTTATACTCTGTGCTAAAAGACTACACTGACATTCACACCACTCTAAAAATATTTTGCTAAGTTAAACAAATACCAGTAACTGCTAAAGACAACCACAAACAAACTGTGTTTGCAAACAGTATTAAGAGCTTGTAACCAACTCCCTCTTTGTTGTTTTTTTTTCCCAGCTAGATGTTATTTTAAGACCTGAGAAACGGGGAAGCTGATAACAAAGTGACAGAGAGCGTAAGCAGGCTCCAGCTCAGCCCTGGGAGAAGGGGAGGCTGGGTGTGTTTGCGTTCCCTGCAAGAGAAGGGTTGGCTGGGTAAGGACTGGGCACACAGCGGGCAAGGTGACTCAAAACCCTCTGTGTAGGATCCAGACAGCCCTTCGGTAAGTAAAAACCACTGTGAGCAGAATCACTCCTTTGTGAAAGCTCCGTGCTGGAATCCTTGAAGTATATCCGCAGTGATGGAGAAGTTCCTGATAAAGAGGAAAACGGCGAAGGTGTGCAGGTCTGTTCCATGTTATTTATGTATTTCTTCCTTCTACGTGCCCAGTTCCCACTGGCACTGCTGGAAGATAACCATGTCCAGCATGAAGGGCTGGGAATAAATCCTTTATCGTACAGTTGGTGGCAAATGTAGAAAATCTGAATAAAGGGAGGCTCTTCTAACTTCTGGATTTAGTAAATTCTAGGAGGTCCTCGTTGAGGACCCCCGTCTCTCCCCCACAGGTGCCATTAGTTACTTGCACCCAGCAGGGGAGCACTAACACAGAAACACAAAACAATCTGTAAAGTCATGGTTAAAGGGTAAGGTGAGGACGCTGACCTCCACTGTTCCTTCTACTCAAGATCCTCTAAGTAGGTTTTATATACACACACACACGCATATATATATATATATATGGTCAGTTAGAAACTATTGAGGTACAAGGTGAAACCTTGGCTGAACTGATGCCGAGGGAAAGCCCAAGCATTAGAACCGATAAAGCCGAGATTTCTTCTCCAGTGAAAGCCTATACTGCCGGAATAATCTGCAGTTTGCTAAATAACACACCAAACCTGCTGTATGTTTTAAACCTACTCTTTCTCTTCAATACTTGCTATAGATTTCATTAAGCAATAACTTTTGTTCATAGAAAGTCCCCCTAAATCACTGACGCTTCCATTTCATGCTCTGATCTTATCCCACATAAACCTTATTTTCCAAACAATGAACTACAGATAATATGACAGACAGCAATTTTTCAAATAAAGTAACTTCAAAGTTTTAAGAGATCTCGACAGCTGAGAGAAAAACCCCCTCCACTAAATATCCGTGTTGTTCCGACTGTAACTGGCACTAGTGCAGTGCAATTGGTTTAATCACTTACTGAAGAAACCAGCAAAGTCTGGTTACTCCCTACAAACAGTCTTTGTAAAAGACCAGACAAAATCGTAACAACGAGGAGACCAATCTCAAATATTTGCCTGGGATTTCCTATCAGGAATGGCTCTCATTCAAATTACGTAGAGAACCAAGACTAATTAAATTGGAGGGAGAGGTTTTGGCAAACAGTTATTCTGTAGGATGCATTCTAGATCCAAAATAGAATTTGTATTATTTCAGAGCTCAAGTTTCACACGGTTCTGGGGTTAAGAACAATTCTATTAGTTCTGTTCACAATTATTCACTACCTTAAATAAAATTAATTAGTATAGAAGATCAGAGTTAAAAAGTAACCCAGGTGAACTGGGAAAAAAACCCATTCACAACGGACAGGCGGAAGAGACTCGTTCGTCAGAAATGGTTCACTGTGTGTGAATTTGCTCTCTGTTTTTTCTTTATCAGTCTCTGCATGAGGACTCCTCGTTTGGCCAGTACCTCACAGAGTACCTCACAAACAGGTGCCCATCCAAAAGTCCCCGGAGGCGCTTGCTGTTCTTCTGTTGTTAATGTTTTGGTTATTTACTTCGGTGCAGAGCCTTGTGATTTATGCAGTTAGTGACAGTGAATCTCAAACACTGAGTAGCAGAAACGCATCAGACAGGATATCTGATAACGAGCAATTACTGACAAATCGGGTTTGAACCCCTGTAGGAAACAGAACTCAAGTCACTAATTAAAACAGGGTAAAATTTTAATACACTTCCAAGGCAATAAATTCTAGCAGTAAGTTAATAGTGTTAGTTATAATTTAATCTGTTCAGAGTTTAGTCATCACAGAATAAATAGTTTAGTCATCATAGAAAAAAATCCATTAAAATTCTCCATGCTGACACTGTAATTTTAGAGGTATTAGAAGTTAAGCCTAACCTGACTTCTACATTCCCTCAGTTACTAAATGCTGCTCCTGGATGGACACACAGAGCGCAGCCAGCGCTTCAGAGGGCAGTCCCCCTGGACCTCACCAGCCATAAATAGATTAAGCGCCTAATTTTAGGTAATAATGAAAACGTTGGCTGCAGTCCCCAACTGTTGCACAATGGGTGTCTTTCACAAGCCAGCATTCGACAGTGCTGCAGGCTGTGTCAGCAGAGGCAGCAGCTTTCAGAGCTACATCATTTATAAAATAATTATTATCCTATTATGAGTTTGAAGTTCACATGCTGGTTTTGTTGAGTTACATCCTGTAACTGAAGCCATTAAAGCAGGATATACTAAATATTTGTTTTGGATTAGTATCTGGTTTTCATACCCTTAAAGACATTTTTTCATTAAATCAGTTTTACTGTATTTATTCCTATAATGGCTATATCTTTCCCCATCAGCAGCAGCCAGTAAGAGGTTCCCTGTCCTGTTAACAGTCCGTGCCTCATTTCTGTACGTCAGTGCCAAAACCAGGGGAGCGGACTGAGTACATCCGTGGTGCACATTTTGAAACTGCAGAGACCAGCACACAATATTCTGTAAACTTTATCAACGCTGTTTAAATATTTGTCCCAATTAATCCTGAGAGCAATGAACAACTAGCCTCGAGTCTGTGCGCCCTGAATTCGGGGACTGTAACTCCGCTCACACGAGGCATGCTTGCTGCATGGCATCGGCTGGCACAGACGCGCTGGTGCGTAGTGCCCTGTGCTGCTGCTGCTTTTCACAATGGGATCTGCCGAGGTGGGAGATCCCGAACTCCACCAGAGAACAGGTAAAATCCTGTTCCCTTTGTGGCAGTTTTTAAGAGCATTCTAAAGAGCATGAGAAGATTTCATGCCTTTATACGTTAAGAAAAAAACCACACTTCCTGTTGTAAACTACTGAGAGATAGCAACATTTGTGGAGTCCTTTGCTGATAGATGGCTCTTTTACTAGAATTCGTTGTTTAACTCTGTAAGATACTCGTTACATTCCCAGCTTTGCCACTAAATCCCTCAATGCATCATTTTCTATTGGCAATATTCTGATTATTATACTATTTTTTACAAAGTGCTTTGAGATCTACAGATGAAAGTTCTAAATAACATAAAGTGTGTATGTGACACAGACAAGCAAATTCACATGCAGTAACCATTGCAAAAAGACAACGCAGAGGAGCCCACTGACCCGTAAGATCTGGTAAGAAATCTCTGAGATAAGTATAAACACGGGTAACCTTCCACATTCCTCTCTTTTCAAACCACCCATGGTAAAGTTTTCTGTAGGTCTTCTAGGTACTAGTGCAGTTCAGAAGTCCTCAGTTGTGCTCCCAATCCAGTCCATCAGAACAGGAGAAATGCATAATCCATACGCTGATGGAACTGGTTGATACAGCTGGAGTATCTTCTAACTAGGCTTTCTGCAGTGGCAGGGGTTTCTTGTCCTCTCCCTCCTCCCCCCTCCAGTCGTGTGTATCAAATCATAAGCTATCTAAAGCACAATGCTTTTCTAGTCCTTGCTAAACTCTGTTTGAAGGCACACGATAAATTTAAGGAGACAATGACCACTTTCCATAAAATATTTTTATTAATTGTGAAAGAAAAAAGCAGTAAATTCCATCAGATGCCATTAAAAATATGGATTACAGGTCTTTTATGCTGTGGTTGTCTTACATACACACAAACACAAAAACAGCTTACCTGGTTTTTTGACCCCCATACTGGATTCTGGCTTTAAAACATGAACACAACACAAGTATGAGGTAAAGGCTGCTCCAGAAGTTTCCAAGACACGAGTTGATGGCAGAAGTGGGTCTTGCATGAATCTGTTACAGCATACTGCCTCTCTGCCTTTGGAACCTGTTTTTGTTTTGTTTTCTATCCTTTGCTATCCACTTTGCTACAAAAATGTATTTCAGTTTGAAAAGTTGACTGAGAAAATTCGCCTCCAGGAACAAGTCCTGAGATGACACCTATATTTCTTCTGAGCCCTCCAGTTTTGAAAAACTTTTCCACTTTGAACTCAACAAATCCAGACTGACTCTACAAATTTCTACACTAATACTTAGCAGAGTTTGTCTGCATTTGCCAACCTCCCACCTAAGGGAAGAGTTTCATTTGAAATGAACCCTATAATGGGAAAGTTAAAGGAGGTGTAGAAGGAAAGCTGGGATTTCCCCAGGAATGGAAGTAGGCAACAAGTAGGGCAGTGCCTCCCTAAAGCAGGTTATTTACTAGCCCAGGAAAAGGCTGCAGGCATTGACAGCTGATCCAGTGGCCAACCCCTTTGCAGTCTCCTACAGGAAGGGGGAGCATTTTATTATCAATGGTTGTTGAAGCTGTATGCCACCAACACATGAAAATGTGGCCCAGACACTGGTGCTCCAAGAATGCTTTATGGAGTTTAGTCCTAACCTTGTATCCAGGGAGCAGAGGACAGGCAGCTCCTCTGAAGGGTCAGCTCCTGGCATGTTTGCTGTTTCACACCTAGCAGTACCCTGAAAACCTCTGCTATGACAATGAAGTACTGCCCTCACTGTAACCTCTAGTTCTTCAGCTTCTCAGTCTGTGACTTTTATATAAAACCCCAGATAATTATGTGGAAACTCAGCACATGCACCTCCTCCATCCTCAGATGAAGACGACTTCAAATTTTATCATAGAAGAGTGTTTCATGGCTGAATTCATTCTCAGTTCTTCTGTTACCATGTTCAACACATATGGAGCAAACTCAAGCCAAACATTACTACTGGTAATTGTACCTAAAACCAGATGATTATAATATAACCTGCCTGTACCAACTACCGTCTGCCACCTGCCAACAACTGCGGAATGTGATTCTCTTCCTCCACAACAAAACCGATCTGCAGAAGTGAGTGGTTTGGTTAGAGTTGGCGCCACCGAGAACACAACGCTTCGAACACCTCGTGCACCATAGTGCATGTACAGATGAGCGCTCTGCTGGAAACCATGACAGTGAAGTGAAACTCCAAGATTACCTTTGTCTTCAGAGATTTCTTGACTCGTCTGTGGGCTGTTTCCTGCTTGATTTAAGGGGCGGTGAACAGCTTGTAAGGGTCTAGGTTTGGTGGGTATATGGGTTACTGCAGATGGGGGGGGTTGGTTGGTTTTTTTCCCAATATAGTGGCTGTTCCACAGACTTGATTTGACAGGTAAACTGACCCTCCTAATAGCATATAAGCATCTTGCTGGAAATTTCCATCTATGGAAATTTCAGGCAATTTTACCTTGAACAGAGTCGGATTTCCAATTTTCCCCCTATTTACATATTTTTAAATTTTATATTAAAAAAATAATGCTTACACTAAACATTCAACAATAACTTGTTCTCAGATTGACTTTTGTTTTGTGATTTTACCTAGCATTTAACCTCCCCTGTTTTGTGCTTACCTGGTCCCTCAAAGGGCAAGAGTTTGGAAGGAATTGGGTCCTTAGTACTCAGGGGAATCAGGTAGAGATCCTTGATATGTCTGTTGGTATTAGCTACAACACCAAAACGACCACGACTGCTAAAATAAGAGTAGAGAGAGATATAGGCAACTTCTTCTTCTTCTGTTGCAGGATGGAACCGAATCAAACACAATTCCTGTAATACAAAAGCAAAGTGGAAAAACTCAACCTGCAACATACAAGCAAACAAAGTGGTAATGGCTAAATTCCAGAGGTAAAAGTAAACTGTACGTTTCTCACTCCAGCTATGTTTTCCAGGCAATACTCCAGCTTTAAGACAGAATGGTCCATCAATTTGTAATATTCAAATGGAATTAGGTTTGTCATTTTCAGAAATACAAACTACTTGTGAATGTTATATCAAACTAAACATCCTGAGGCTCGAATTAATACAAGAAGAATGGAAAATTCTTAGTTTCATGACTGTATCTGTATACTGTGAGTCATTTTTTCACTTCTAAAATGTTTTTAATAGTAAAATCTATTATAAACATTAAATCATAAGTTCCTTGAAAATCTGAATTTCAAGCTTCAATACTGAATACATTATTTATGTTCAACCATTAATAATTAATAAATAGTATGACGATTTAACTACTAGGCAGGAGAGAGAGATCAAGAGGATCTGAAGCTCTGCAGTAACAATGATTCCTCAATAAAGTGAAAATTTCAAAGGAGTAAGTGGTGTCAGTAGCTTCCCAGGTGTGATCTATGTCACTATGTGCTGTTCACTAACTTATAGTATGAAAAGTTGTCATTTCATATTGCTGTACCTTTCCTCTGGGTTTTGCAAAGGATTTTAAGTCAGTACCTTAGAAAGCGAAGATTTGAGTTTGCCAACATAATCCCAGACTGTCTTCGGTAAGATCCTCCCACCAATGTGGATTGTGTCTGGTAAATCCTAAACAAGAAGTATCACATGGCAGCGTGAGAAAAACCAAGAGAGACTCGGGTTAAAAGCCATCAGGCTGCCCCATCCCATGGATAACGCCCTGTTAGACTTCAGCAGCTTTCAGACAGACTGTTCTCATTTCAGACAGGCTAGTTCTAAATTTCAAGGTGTTTACTTATGGTGTGTTACCAAAAGGCTAACAGTATGTAGGGAACAGGAAAGGCGCTCCTGATCGGCAGCTGCAAAGTGGGAGCTGCTGTTTGACACACAGATTTCTCCACACTTCCAGTTCCTCAGGAAACGCTGCACTCGTGACTTCGCATCACAGGAATTCTAGCGAGCTGCCTGCCACAAGGACAAGGAAACTCAGGTCTAGCAAAAGCACTACCAAAAAAGAACCACCAACCCTACTAGTAAAAAAATACACCTTTGTGTTTGAAACTTGTAACAGTGACATAAAATGCACTCCAGAGAAAAAAGAAAAGGCTTATTTGTTTTGGCTCAAACCTTTAGACTGTCTCATGATTTGAACGTACGCCCTCCCAAAATCAGTTTTATTATTATTAATATTATTATATCTAAAGACATGAGATTCCTTCACAAATTTGTGAGGAATAAAAATTTAGGAAGAAAAATCCCTTAAAAAAAATAAAGGCTTTTTAAATTGTTCTTCAGCTACTTTTCCTATTATTAAGGGATGCCATTTACTACAGCTACAGTTCTAACATAAATACAGATACAGCACGGACTTATTCTACCGCATACACACGTCAGTGCTAACCTCACTAAGATAATCAAAGCACCCGGAGACAGGATAAGCTTTAGTGACAAATTTGGCCACACTCTGCATGTTAATAAATCCTTTCCAAATGGTGTTGAGACGAGAGAGGAAGAGGGAAGTATCGCTGTCTTGAGGGGAGCGTGGCTCTGCAACACTGCAAAACAAATCCAGAACAGAAGGGTTACAAAATACGAACAAGAATGGTCCCTTTTTAATTTCCTTCCCTCCTCCTACTGATCAAATACTTTATTTTAAACAAATAACCAGATTTTTACTAAATGCTTTGTTAATGTTTTCTATTAACCTAGTATTAGTGAAAGAAGCAAGGAAGAACAGAAAATAAACTCATCGCTGCAGATAGGCAAAAAGATGCCAAAAGATGGGACTGACTAGGTTGGAACTGTAACTGACTCTGTAACGAACTCATCTCAGTTATCTATTTCCCACTAACTGAGTCAACAATGTGCATCTGAGAGTCTCAAGTAAAAGCACTGGCTATGAACAAAAATCTTGCACCTGCAGTGGCATACGGATATACTCTGCAGTATTTTACTATCGTATATATCCAGACTATGAAAGGAATCTGCTTCCTATCACGCTGATCAAGTGGCTCATTTTCATTCATATTAATAAATTCAGATTTAACAGCATTTTAATGGAGGATGAAAATCTTTAAACCGTCTCTCACCTACACTATTAACGTACACGCAGACTTCTACACCTGCTCAATACCCTCGAGTTTAATTCAGCTGCTGAAACGCATCGAACAATCTTTGCTGTGAACATACAGCGATGCTCCAAAAATTTGAACTACTAAAGAAGGTAAATGAGAAGTTTGAGAATAGGGAAATTAAAACTCTAAATTGTGCTACCTGAAGTTTGAAGTCAAACATGCCTTTTGATTGGAGGGAGGGGAGCGGGACGTGGGACACATGGGACTTTGGAGATAACCAAGTTAAACATTTGGTAGCTTGGCTTACTATTACATGTACGCACTTGATATTGGGTGAGTGATGAACTGCCAGGTATCTTGGATCCGGTGAGGACGAAGGTTTTGTCAGTATTGATTTGGGGACTGTCATGACTGGTTTGGAAATGTCCTGTTTTGTTTCCCCTGCTGAAACTCTGTCAGCTGCAGGACCAGGACGTGGGGCTGACGTCACAGTCCCAGAGTTGCTGCTCATCGCTGTCCTTGGGTCTCTGCCAGAAACTGTTACGGTTGTGACAACTCCGCCAGCACAAGAGGCAGGAAAAACAGGAGCCTCTTCAGGTACAGAAGAATCAGTATTGTTCTGGCCTTGGGTTGTAGGAATGTACGTTCTGTCTACGACTGACTGTGAAACTGTTTCTGCTACTGGTCCAACTTCAGTTTCCATCGCGCTCTCAGAGACATCCTCTTTGGCAGGCTCTGCTGCTGGGGTTGGTGCAGAACTTTCATACTTTGGTGGAACTTCTGGTTTTGATTTTGATTCCACCTTTTTAACAGGAGCTACTGACTTTATCTTCTTAGCTGGTACTTCATCTTCAGATGCTGAAATCTGACCTATAAATTTATTTCAAAAGCTTCTGATTACTATTTAACAGTGAAATAGTTTGGAGAAAAACAACAAGACTCTTAACGTAACAATGCTTTTACTTTGCATGAATTCAGCAGTGCAGATACCTGTACAGATTTTGCAGTTCAGGTCAAAAAGATGGGCTCGATGTTGACTTGTTGTATCCTTCAACATACTGCTAAAGACATCCAGAGAAGGAGCACTGTTCAAATTTGGTGCAGTTCGGGCTGACTCTTGCTGCTCCTAAAAGTGAACAAACACAAAAAATATTCCAGTTGATCATTGATTTCAACTGTAAAAAATCCTTTAGAAACCATAATCAACTTTAATTCTTTAAAAATAGATTAAGGGCCTTGGTTAAAGCACATCAACATTAGATCGAGTTCTCATATGCTATTTGTCCTCATTTCACTCCACCGTGCCCTGAAGTAAACAACTGATGTTCAGAAAGAAAACATTTCTCTGTAAATTGACAGCAAGGGCTGAAAACTCTAAGTGCACACAAAATATACCTGTCATTTGGGTGTGGCGATCCTTCAAGCTAAAATAAAAATGCTCTCAGCACACTTACTAGGTGATAATACCCTTATAGTTCATTGAAACAATCTGAGGCCCTAGCTACCATTTACCTCCCTGAGGTCTTCATGCTGAAGCAACCGCCAGTACTTACATCAGAATCAGACACAGGCGGAGAATCTTCCATATTAACTGGCACATGTTCCCGTTTTACAGCAGCTTTCTTGATTTCATGAGATTTGCTTCTTGACTCTATCATCTGAAAGAAACACAATCATTTGGGTAAAAAGTCTACATATTTATTTTATCATTTTTATTCTGTACTTTGATATCATTTGGCTGGTGATAGAGAAAAAGTATTTCACTGGGAAGAAAACAGTGCATTACCTAATATGGGTGGTAAGGGCTGGCAAACCTGCTCTTAATTCCTACCTAAGGACAGAGGGGAAAATTACGTTACTTACTGCTTTAGCGGGTTTCTCCTTCCACACAGAGAGTTCTTTAGATAGAAGTTCTTCTGGCTTCATTCTCACTAGCTTTGACAGCGAGATTTCCTCACGAAGGACACGATGGAAAAGTCCCTGAAAGCAGAACGGACTGCGTTGCCATGCTGAAGAGAACCTGCTTGGGTAATTACCAACATCTGCAGTGCTTGACAGGCAAAACCTCTGCCAGCTTCGCAATTCCCTGTTAGAAACACTGGCTACTTCTAAGCAAATTTGGAAAGGTGCAGCAACCAGAAAACAGGGATGAAATCACTATGAAGTAGCTCCTGTCCTCATTAGCATCAGTAACTGTAGTATAACTGCTCGGGAATGTCAGAAGCTGAACAGCCACTCTCCTGTTTCCTATCTACTGTAGAAGTTAAAAAATAAACCACTTTAAACATGTTCTCTAGTGAATTTTTTCATCTGCACCAGCATCCTTTCTTTTCTTTTAAACCATAAATATTACTACATACCTGGACAGTATCCAACATGTAATAAAGTCTGTATTTATTTTAAGACAGCTATTCTCTAAGTATTTCACGCCAAATGCCCAAACACACATGACCAGCTAAGGTACACTTTGAACTTCTCCTTGGATAAACTATTTTTTAAAGATTTGAATGGCTGTATTAATAATCTTTCATAGTACAATTTATAAGTTTCTATCTTAAAACTCTTAATGTTGAGGGTAGAGTTTGCTATAACATTAAAACCCCAAAATATATTTCAGTATGCATTTACTGTTTAAGAAAATCCCAAACCTGGTTTTTGGGGTCCTTGAGATTGAACATGATGCTGCGGTATTTACTCTTGTATCTGTTGTCTGTCACTTGGAACAAATTAAACATCTCCTTCTCAATATTGAGCGCGACTTTACCTACTTAACTCTCAGTCATGACTAGATCATCGCTATCATTAACTCTGTAGAGACAAAAAAGGGTACATGCAGTTAACGTTAACCATGAACCTTCAGCAGCATTGATAAAAACTAACTCTTCAGCACCAGCCTAGGCTCCTCCTCACCCAGGGAAGGCTCAAGACTCCCTTAACAGACACCTCAAAGCCAAAGTCTGTCTCAGGACCTTGAGCTGCTAAGTACGGCACAGCCCCCCCTTTATTACAGCCCACAGCCCGCCACGGCAGGTGGCCTTGGGAAATCAAGTCAGCCTTCACAACTACTACTACTACTACTGCACAACTACTTAAGTCAGCCTTCAGTACTACATGGCGATGAAGGTCGGAGTTCCTCTGCAGTGAACACAGGGAGCCCAAGTGCTTGAGTTTTAGTCCCAGGTTCTTCCCTGTGAACAGCATTTCCATTTCAGAGACAATTCCTGCATGCAGTGGTCTGTGATAAACCCTGATCTCTAATTCCTCAATATAAATGGAATAGTGACGGTTATTTGGGGTTTTTTTAAAAGGCTTTTTCACATGCACATTTATTTTATATCAGGCTTTTTCTATTTTTTCTTTTAATATAAACCTGAAATGCCAATTATACTTTTAGTAATTTGTACTATAAATTCAATATCCCTTATCAAGATGTAGACAAAATTCTGCAGGCTAAACATTTGCTTCTAGTTCTAGTTTTCTCTATAAAATAAGTGCTTTGAATTCCCACCTCTTCCATAAAATTTCTTTTAGGGATCGTCGAATATTTTGTCGGATCTGTGAGTTGGGTTGTGACTGGATAGGGCTAGCTGATGCTTTCGCTTGACTGCTTCCAGCTGCAACGGAACCAGGAGACAGCACAGGCTTTTTGAGTCCTCCACCCAAACTGGGAGATGCAGCTGGTTTTTTGGAAACAGATGAGCCAGGAGGAAGAGATGGATGTTTCACAGGAGCACTGCCCGATGACAGAACATTGCCC
Organism: Buceros rhinoceros silvestris; assembly: GCF_000710305.1. Taxonomy (NCBI): domain Eukaryota; kingdom Metazoa; phylum Chordata; class Aves; order Bucerotiformes; family Bucerotidae; genus Buceros; species Buceros rhinoceros. The sequence goes on from NW_010413615.1 coordinate 18,211, forward strand.
GGGGAAGCACCGCTGCTGGAGGATGGCCAAGGTTTCTTGGGAATGACACCTTTGAAACTTCCAGCAGAAGGTTTAAGCGGTTGCTTAGTTAGTGATGTGTTAGAGAGGGACGGGGACTTCTTTGAGGGAAGATTTTTAGTGAGAGAAGTCTGTTTCTCCATGACAGATGCAACAACTTTCTTGGATACAGATCCAGGCTCAGGTCTATCTTCATTCCTTTTCTCCTCCCTTTGAGCTGTTAAAAAACAAAGAAGAAAATACAATATTAAAAGCTTAACTTTGTAACTGTCTCTTTATGAAGACCAGTACCGATCTATAAGGCAAATGGCATCTCCAGACAGTAACTATCAGGCGGGCAATTTAAGCTATTTACTTTCACTAACTTCTTAAAAGTTATTTTAAAAAGCATGCAGAGCTTCACACAGTTTTTGGAGGGGAAAGAAAAAAGAAGTGGCCAGGAGTTTAAAAGAGTCCCACTTTGGCTCTACAGATTGGAAATCTTATTTATAAGCAAAAAAAAATGGCACCACCTTCAAAGATTCCTGAATGGGATTTCACAGTTACGCTTCAAAAACACTCCAAACTTTCACACATTAAAAAAAAAAAATACAATACAATCCACATTTTTTATTTAAACAGAAAAATTCCCATAGCACCTTCCTGACCAGTTTATTACAGAGACTGACCTGATGACAGAGTCCAGGAACCAGAACCTGAATTAATATTACCATTAATATTACCGTCAGTTTAGCGTTAGTGAACTTCAATAAACTTTTTCACCCAGAAGTTTTATTTTAAAGAGAAGCAAAGACAGAAATTACATAGTGCACAATTAAATTAAAACTTTTTAATACGCAATCTACTTGGTTGCTGGCAAGAATATCACACTGATGACGCTGCCATAAACTACTATTAGATCTTCCTATTCAGGTTCTGGCTAAATTCCGCATTTATAGAATAATTAAGCAGTAATATTACTGCTCAGCCTGTGACCATCTAATTCCCACCATTCTCAAACTATTCCAGTCACAACATTCAGAGTTTCTAGTAATTTTTTTTCTACTGTTAATAGAATAATTGATACACATCGTACACAAGAAAATTTATGAAGCGTAAGTAAAGGCTGCAGTTCTGACACGTGTTGCAGTTACACTTGCACAGGACTCTAAAAGCAAACATTTCTTTCCATTGTGTTTCAGCCAGCGCTAAGGGGAACAATTCAACATAGCAAAAAAAGAGCCAAAACCAAACCCACACACACCTCTCAGCACTCAAAACATCGACGACATGTTAAAGTCACGGTGAGCTGACAGCAGCACATGTACCCTGACAGCTCCAACAGCGAAGGGTTCTGAGGGGAACCACCAAGAAACAACCCCTGATACACCATTGTTTCAATTCAAAAAGCCAAATGTTCTCCTAAAAAAGCCGCCTTCTCCCATCTCTGTAGAAAACCATTGACCAGTTAACAAGTTGACTTTTGATCTGCTGGATCCAGCTAGTGAAAGTTGGTAGATGAGTTAGTCCAGAAGTCCTAGTTGCAAAATGCAGGACACTCCTGGGAAGGACCCAGGAATTGAACCTTCGGGAACTTTACCATGGACCACATGGTCCTTGTTGCCTCCAGATCTTTTGTAACAAGAGCAGAAATTACTAGGAAGGGTTAAACTGTCCAGTCGGCCTGTTCTGAGAGGACCTGCAGAGGACAAAGCACTATTGTGAAGCCTGGTTCGAGAAGCCCCACAATGATATCAGCACAAGCTTCTAACGGAAACAGCCCTCAAATGGGGGAAGATTTGGGGGACACGATGTAACACTCTCCCATTCAGGGAAGAAATGGCCTTGTGACCTTTCTCCATACTTGTTCAGGTAGCCCCTGAACAGCAGCACACGGCTCCAGCAGAAAGCTGCTTCTAACCTCGGTTTCTTCAGGTGGCTTTTTACTGCTGGCAGTTTCACCACGAACGCAGAACCCCGGGGTTCAGACGAGCCAAGAAACGACGCTGGACTTGAACTTCTGAAAGACCAGGTGTAAGTGTGTGTGCTGACTTTCTGCTGGAACTCAAGGAGAAGCAGCCAGAAGATCCAGATGGTGTCTTTCCCCTGATCTTTTTAGCTAGAAGTATTGTAGAAGTAGACACCTTGAGGAATTTTTTTGAGCGAGATTTAACTATTTGAAGTGTAATGAAAGCAGCTGCCGCAGCACATTAAACCATTTCACAGGATGTGAAGATTTTGCTCTACATTACTACTCTCACGCTATTCCCATAGTTTTCCCCAGAGACTGGTCTCGCCTCCTGTCAGGAGCTCAGGAGACCTTCCATGTGACCCATGAGGTCTCTCTTGTGTCCCCACCCTCCCCTACCCTGCTGACACTCTCCTAGTTGTCAGGAGGGCTGCAGCAATGCCAGGAGGGAGGAAGGAGTGTGGATCTACTGCCGATGGCTTTTCTTTGGTCAAACATGGCACCCAGAACTTAACAGAGGTCAAAGGCAACCTATTTTGAGAGTCAAGAGTCTTGAAAAGAGCGAAGACGAATAGCCCAAACGTGCGCACTGATAATGCTGCAGAAATTACTCCCCATGTCTTTCTCCTGGTTTATTGTCTCTTCTGCACAGAATTGTATCTTTTCAGGCAGGTAAGACAGCAGCACATTTCTGTGACTCATGGAAAGGCACGAACGACAGCACAGCTTGGGATTCAAAATGACAGGAAAATTCAGCCATTTAGTTTTTTGGGTTTACAGCAGAACTACAAAACGTGACATTCTAAATTGGTATGTGCCCCTCTATACACTATCTCTTTAATTAGTTAACAAAAACTACAGTGGTAACACTAAAAACAGCACAACCAAGACGTTTTCTGTCAATCGGATGTTGTATGTACGAGAACGAGATCCCCTCTGCAAACCCTTCTCTGTGGTGAACAGCTATGCCACAGCAACTCGTACTTGAAACAGAGGGCACTAGTACAAAGGTGACTGAAGGTCCCCGGGTTGACGGGCAGCAGAATCAAGAGTAGTCCAAGAAGAAAGATGCAGAAGCACCCTTCATTCTGCAAGCTGACATCAGGATTATTTAGAAAGATTTCCAATGTCAGGCATGTAATTCTGTGCTTCTTTAGCCAATGGAAGGTGTGCAGATATTTCATATGCTTCAGCTATTTCATGAACTGCTTTGTACCACTGAGAACCCTCTATCTAGCAGGACTCGATTAGAGAAACTGATCGCACAGATGTAGTAATGCGCTCACATGGAGGTCAGCCAGTGCTCCACATCTACCAAATACCTTTACAAATTCAGAGGACATACCACTGTGAGGGACACTGGCAAATCGTGTGGAACAGTTACACTAAGAATCAAGACCGCTTAAATCCTACAAATGCAAATAACTTCTAGATGAACCTAATCTGCTCCTATTCTGAGAAACCAGTTTTTGCTGTATGAACTTTTGGGTTTTAATGCCAACGTTAGCTGGATTCTGTGGCAGCACATTGAACCAACTCACTGTGTCATTACATGGCTCTTGGATCCAGCACACGGAGCACCCAGCTGGGTGCGAGGAAGAAGCAGGGCTGCCTCTTCTGCTAGCAGCTCGTTCTTCTGCCGACTCAGCCAGGACACAAGCACGCCCCAAACCTCACCCCATCTTCTGACAGGTATGAAACTGTGGCGAGCGCACGCTTGGAAGAGCTGGCAGAAATAGGTACTCTTTTCAGAGAGCAGCACACCAGCATCGGTGGAATTCCACTTCTGAACGGATGCCACAGTCGGTCAGCAAACGGACGGTTCATACAGTCAAACAGGTTTTCTCTCCTGGCCACAAGTATCATACCGCTTGGCCTTGCGGTCCACGAACAGCTTGAGGAGGAGTCGCAGTTAATGCCTACTAGACACAGTATTTTATACTGTGATGTTTCTGGTCCTTCTCATCAGTAGCTCCAGCATACCTACAATAAATGCTCTTAAACAAATGTAAAACAAACGGAGAGAAACAACTACTGAACACGAGCCTGTGCAACCTAACAGAGCAGCAGGGAGTTTCACCACAGAGGTTTAGCACCAGAATAAGGCAGTTGGTGGCTCTTCTCTTCAGGGCTGTTGAACACTCAGGCGTACCTCCCTTAGTCTGATGTTAGAAATGGGATTTAAAACAAAACAAAACACTAATTCCTATTTTACCCATTTTGTCCTGTGAGCCACTCATGAGGACAGCAACAGGATTCTTACTGACCACAGAGAGGCAGGGGCTGGAACAAGGGAGAGGTGCTCATGATGGAGCTCAGATGGAGCTCACGAGTCAGCTCATTCCCAGAGTGAAGCCCAGTGAATCCTCTGCCAGAGAGAAGGGCCTTCTCTGCAAGGCCTGAGAAACAGCATTACTCTGGGCTGTTCACTCCAGATGTAACCATCAGCTCTCCCACTAGATGTGAACAGACAGGGACCCCCCTAAGGAAATTCCCCATGAAGCCAAGCCAAATACTCCAACAGGCAGGTAGGAATGGAAATTCGGTCAGCGGTGGCGGACGAAACTGCCAAATCATCTGCTGGGTTACAGAGGAGCCTGCGGGAAGCCCAATGGTCACAGATCCTTCGCTTTTGTACGTCTCGACGCTGATGCTTCAGTGTTGCGGTTGTTGAGGCCTAATTTAAGAATGGTTTCCACGGTATACAGCGGTTTAGCTTGTGTGAAGGATTTGCAGGGTGAGTTTACATCACAACCCCCCACCTACATCGGGAGGCTGATTTACACCACCAGCACGGAAATTATCCGCAGGAAAGTGCTCCTCCTCTGATCCCGTAGAATTTCTTTATAGCATTGAAGCCTGTACTGGTTCTACCCTCCTTCCCTCTCCACTCAGCCCTTCTTTCCAAGAGTAGCTTTAGAAAGCCACTCCAAAAATACACCACCACCCGCCTCAGTTTCTATTTAAATTATCTTATTTGTGACGGGTTATCTTGCTAGAGACATTATCTAGTTTTTCCAACTTTTAGATACCTGAAGAAACGTGCTATTTGATCGTAGAGTATTAAAATTCTTCAAACTGCACTTTAAAGATCTTAAATTTCTTGCTCTAGCTGATGCCAGGTTTAAAAGATGGTGTAGATAACCACAGGCAGTTACAAGAGTTCGTTTCATAATGAGTCTGCAAGGCTCAGATATTCTCTGAATACTCTTCGCAGAAAAAAAAAAAACACTATCACAGCTCCCACTACACAACACTAAGCAGCCTTTTGTGATGTCTTGCAGCCACGTGAGCTGAGTGTTTGTTAGAGTACTAATTATAAGAAGTTCCCCTGCAGAATTAAAAACCACGCTCAAGGCTCTTCCTACAGCAGACCTGTTCCTCTGGTGTCTGATACTGTCTTCACATTTCCCTCTGCTCTCCTCCATCTACACAAACCCACTTTTTTTTTTTTTCCTAGGATAGAGTTCCTCATGACGATGTCTGGGGAGCACAGGCTGATGGCCCATCGTCTTGGCCACGCTGTGCAGACCTTTCCAGTGGGAGCACTGGTCCAAGGGAGGTTGTGGCCAGCCCATCGGCGAGCCGTCGCGAGCCGCAGCGGGCAAGCTGCTGAAGCACGTGTGGGCTCTACAGAGACCTTCCATGTTCCCCTCTCACTAAAATAGAGAGTTTGGGGGGAGGGGGGGTGGAAACAACCACAACTAAGTTTTAAATGTATGCACAGCATACAAGTTTGTGCAGCACCAACAGCAGGGAAGCCGGTAGTTAGCATTCTGCTGTAAAAATAATAAAAAACCCTGTAAAATTCCACAATGTGCATGATAAACCTTGAGTACAGCTACTTGTGATCTTCTTTTTAAAGTGGATCCTTTACTGCACTTCAAAGGATTTTTGGTCCTTTCCAGGAAAAAAAAAAAAACACCAACTAATGTCAAAGTAGAGGGAGGAAAATTCACACTGGTGCAGCTGTGCAGTTGTTAAAAAGGCAAAAATCCCTGTTCAAGTGTTCTCCACCAGCCTGTGTAAAGGCTGCCCAGAGCCGGGGGATTACGCAGATCTCTGAAGACCTGCCACAGCACCGGACTTTCCCACACCTTGAACAGCTGGTAGAATGCAGGCTGGAAAAGACCAGCCAGAAGCAATCAGCTATTCAGGAATTCACAAAAAAACCCAGCCAGCACGTGAGTGCCACTCAAACACTGGCCTGAGAAATGGTTCTGGGCTGTTCTGTACAGTCCTGCAGCGAGTTCTTGCTGGGACGCAGTGGCTGCACTGTTTGTGTGTCTGTGCAGTGGGTTCAGTGCATTGCTGCTGTCCAGTCTAGCGTTACAACAGGAGAGGGCACCCTCTTTGGCACATACCACAGTGGAAAAGGTCAGGCTCTTGGCTCGGAGCAGACGGAGTATCTCACCCCCTATTTGCCAGTATGTGAGAAATTAAGAACTGCATTTTTCCCTTTGTAAAACTGTTGAAAGAGAGGATGGGCAGGATCTGTCCAGTTTAAAACTGGAAGGTGTTCCAACACCTTCCCTCTGCCACTCAGCTCCACGATGTCCTAACTTGACTTGGCCGATGCCGCTGTGGTATGACGCCTCACGACAGAAATAACCTTAACAGAGCAAAATGTAAACCCCCACCCCAATGCAGTGGCCGATACTGAACTTTAATCTGCAAGTTTTCTGAAGTGAAACCTTTTGATGCATCATCTCACCGTAAAAACCTGAACAAAACACATGGGGGAGCTGGTGCTTTAGATGTTAGCTATAAAGCACTCTACAAGGGGAAGTTACTTACCAGTAGGAGCCGTTCCTCAAGAGCAGCCTGTGCCCAGTCTGGCTGCTGGGATGTGCCTGACATCTCCGAGCTGCAGGAAGGTGCCGAGGAGCCAGTCCCGTTAGGTGCCACTGAAGCACCCTCTTGTGGCACCGCATACTCAGTGCCCCGGGCTGGAGGCGAGGTGGAGTTTGTAACCGCTTCAGCTCCACGGCCGTTCCACTGCTGCTTTCCTGAAAGCTGCCTCTCTCGACTGTCATCTCCCTCCGAGAGAGCTTAGAGTAGTTCTAAACTGCAGAAGGGTTGAACTGCTCTCAGGTAGGTTTCGGTGTTAGTTTTCACTGCCTACGGAACACCGTGTCTGCTTCCACCTTCCAGACCAACACCACGTTTTATTTGCACACACTAGTGTTTCTGCCCTGCTAATTTGCTTCCAAAGCCTCTTAGCGGTTCTAGTCTGCACCACAATGAGAAGCTCCTAATGAAGCTCCCTGCGTGCTAGGCCTTCACACACAGGCACGAAAAGAAAGTAAACCTGTCTTTAAAGTTAACTTAGGGAACTCGGAGACCAGGGTTTTCTGGGGTGTTGCTGTAACTATGCTCATGCAGGTCTGTAGCTCAGACACACAAAGCTTTGTTTTCATCTACATGAAATCAGTGATTTATCTGATCTACGTTAGACAGCTGCATGCTCACAGCTACACCACTCCTGAGTGAAAGAGGCACTATCTGCTGCAAAGAAAGGGCTCCTTATTTTCTAGAGCGTTCACAGATCAGGATCCTCACTCCTTGCAGGGATAGGCCATCTTCAGGTTCCAAGTTCAACACCGAACAGACACAGTGAATCATCAGCACCAAGATCAGTAGCAAAACTTGACTCCAAAGTGCAAATGATCACCTCAAAAATCCCTTTTATTTGGGGACTAGCAGGGAAAGATCTTGTTCACTGCCTATGCAGTCAAGTGAGCACATTCAGAGAACTGAAGTGGTATTAGTAAAAGAAAGCAAAACAGCAATAGAGGGTGGTGAGGTTTTTTTTTAATCAAGCTTTCATCACTTTCAGTGTTGATGACAAGAGGTAGGCCACCCTAATATTCACAGTGCATCCAGAGGTTGTACCAGGTGTCTACCCCCCAACCCTTCCCCTCAGCAATGGTTCCTTACACTGAAGCCAAGCACCCACTGCAGCAAGAGGGCTGCCCTTCTGGGGTCCAAGCACTTTGGGGGTGCTAGGTGCTTGAAAGGCAAAATAGAAACATGCCAGCAGCAGGGACCAGCCTTCCTAACTGAAGAGACACGGCAAAAATCTTCATGTGGCTCACAGCCACAGGACAGATGTAACATACCTTGTAGAGCAGAGAAGGGGAGCTCCAGGAGTTCACAGGCAGGAGATGATAATTGCTCCCCAGCGATCCCACTGCTCCTTTTAATTGGCTGGGTCCCAGGGGATGTTGGCTTCAGCAGCCACCACTGGTCTGCCTCACTCCACAGCCAGGGTTCAGATCATGGGCCAGCCCCTGTGCCAGCACAGCCCCTGCCATCCTCACAATGCACATTCAGCACCGGAGCTGCGTTACACCAGCCACTCCTGTTCTATAAATCCCTCAAAGCTCGCAGATCTCCTGTGTGAATTTCCGGGGAGTCTGGCAGTCTCATCTTGGGTGTTCTGGTCAGTATTTGGTCTGTCGGCAGCCCTTCTGAAAACTCTTCTAGTTACAAAGGGTTCAGGCTGGACCTACGCATACAGCAGCCACGTGTCTCAGAAAATGGCCAGTAACATAAAATTCCTTTATTTCCCTGGTACTACTCATTACGTACTGCCTCTTATCATGGGTCTGTGATGCAGAACATAGCATTAAGCCAAGACACCTCAGCTCTCAAGGAGTTAATTCAGATACCGGGAGCAGTTCAGTCGTAACAGCACAGGACATGGCACAGGCTGGTTTGAACTAAGGGGATGTACCAACGCAAAAACAAAGGTATCAAGTTGAACCACAGTCGGTCCTTGCAGATAAACATACCTGTGACTTAGAACAGCTCCTCAGTTTAAGTAAAACATCGTTTTAATAGTGAAGCTAAACCAGCAGCAGTGTATCCACATACACCGCACTCAGCTGAAGAGTCACACCCGAAGCTGGTACAATCTTACCCAAAGAGAAACATTAAATTGGCACCAGTCTGAGTGCTTTCTTTTCACAAGGGTACTTACAGTGCCTATGCTGCTTTTACCTTCTAGGCCATAACTCCTGTCTTGAGCATACTACATTTTCACCCTGCTCTCTTGATAGTGGTGTATTTTCTTTCTTTCCTGCCTTTGAATTGTTATTATGGAAAGAAAAAAACATGATACAAGAAAATACATAAACTACATGTGCTATAATCGAAGCATTTCAGTATATGTATCACATTGTCTGATGATTGGCTCCCAGTATCACTGTGTTCCATTTACAAAGTCTCTGTATTTTGTTAGAGGCGTACAGGAACAAAGCCGTCCAAGTGCCCTGTGGAGCTGGGATCTGTAACTACACAAACTCTGGTCACTTCGTGCACTGGCCTTGAGTGTAGAAAAGTTTAGTTGCAGAAAAAATTAGGAAAACTGAAAGGGCATAATGAAGGAAAATTTTCCTCTCCACAGCCAGGGCTCCTCAAACCTGGCCGCCTGCCCAGGAGGTGGCAGCACTGTCTCTCCTAACTCGCTGCTGTAAAGCAGGAGAGGGACAACACACACTGTCCTTTCCTCATAACCAACACTGCCCCTTCGAAGTCCCGCTCATTAACCACTGCTCTCAAATACAAGTACCAAATCAGGTATCATAATAGCTAGCTATAAACTCAAACCACTTATCTGTCTACAGTTCAGTAAACAGAAGTTCAGTGGCTTGGTGTGACAAAGTATTTTTTAGTCAGGAAGTTCTACTACAAGAACAGTAAGAAACACATTTAATGTCTATTTTTTACCTATGAAACCCTCTTCACTCTCCTGTACGCTTAGTTACTTCTATCAACAAACACAGTTAAGATGTTTAAGTAGCTTTAGCACCTGAGCCGAGTAAATAAGTTTGCGGATCTCTGTAAGTCTAGTCAGGAAAGTCAGCTCAACTTCAACAAAGGTCTGAAGCACTGGGAATAACCCAGTGTACTTCTCTCTGGGTAGTTTAGAACTTGGGATACTGCAAACACCTATCTTCCTTCCCAGCCTTTTGGATTCATTCACCATTTTAAAGCTGCTGATACATTTGCTGCTAACTTCTATTTGGCAATTAACAGCAAAAATAAAGGGTTTTTTTAAGTTTTGCTCTATAAAGCAGTAAACCAGAGTTCAGGTGCTTCAGAGACACACACTGATCCCACTGACAAACCTCTGCATCAGCAATCTCCAGTGTGAAGCATCCTTCACCCCCTTCTACAGGGCAACGGTGAATAGAATGGAAAAATTGTTACAAGTGCAACACATTACATTAAATAACGTGAAACTAAGTACAAAAGCTCTCCGCAAAGTCAAATAAGCAGTGGACACAAACCGCTC
>NW_010413615.1:28556-38091 GCF_000710305.1 Buceros rhinoceros silvestris
CTCTTGCGGTTCCTTCTGGAAAAAATGTGTTTATATTATGCTGTTTCAGTTTGTCCTCCTGCAGAACAACTAAAAATAATGCTCACTATTCTTGTACAGTGTATGTTAGCCTGCTAAGAAAATTGGAACAATGCAGAAGTCATCCTCAGTGGCACATCCCCACAAACACTGAGAGGATCGAACTAGAAAATGAGTCTGGTTGGCTTTTGTTAGGAACTTTACATCTCCTTTGATAGGACCAAAATACTGGTAACTAACAGTGGCTCAGATGACAAGTTCAGGGATTCTATCACAGCATTCCTAAATCTCAACACTGCATGTACCTGTAGCAATCTGGAAGCTAGGATGGCTTTTGAAATTCAATATAAACGCTGAGTATTGCATATTAAATTAATACCAATTTTCCTAAGGAAATTACAAGGAACACTTCTGAGAGGGAATGTGACACACCTAATTTCTTCTTATAGGTGTAGTTCAAATACTGCCTGCAACTTTGAAGGTACCTGTACTTAATATTCACTTATCAAAGCAAGTTCACCATTTCCCACTCTAATTATAATATGAATAAATAGGATTATTGTCACTGAGAACATCAGGACATTAGACAGTGTCATTCATCAGTCTCCAGATTTTGGTGTACAAAAATCACTTCCAAGCACAGCCCTAACTCAGCCCCAAAAAAAGCTACAGGAAAAAACAAACAAACAAAAAAAACCACAGGAAGTGAAGAAACACAAACTGCTGGGGTAACAGAGGAAAAGAAATACCTGTTCTATATAACTGCACACTACTAGAACCAAATATCCTTATTTTTCTGTTTTTCTCCTCCTAACCTGTTCTGCATTTAAAAGGGGACTTGGTGGCAGGGTTTAGATGCAAATACTCTCTATGCCCTTATCACCTGGTGGGTCTGTAAGAATGGCTTGATTTTCTTCTTGCTACTATTTAATAAACTACTGTGGTATGTAACAACATCATCTTGTATCTGACAAGTACAGACAGAGTAAACATGAGAAACTGACTGATGGAAAGGGTATGAGAGAGAGAGTAATTCTGCTAATCATGTTAGGTTTCCTTAATTCCTCAAGGGTCTCATGCACTGAAATCACAGATAAAGATGTGCAGAACATGGCTTGAAGCTGTGGGAGAACACGAGCAGTGTTTTGAGACCCTGTATATGGGCGAATCCCATCCATAGTCTCCCCTAGGTGACCTTAAGTGCAAACATCAGACACCTGGATGTCTGAACTAGTCACCTTAAACCTCTTTTACACCCAGCATTCACAAATACACATCTCTCAACAGTGAGTCGCTAAGAGTAGTGTCTACAATGGACTCTGCTTTGTCCTCTGAAGGCGATGTTTTTGACAGACTAGCTCAGAATTCAGAGTTCTAACCTTCAGATACCCAAAGTGAAGTGAGATGACGCTCACAAATTTCCATTACACTGCAACTTCTATGTTTTGAATGGCATAGAAAGGTTTGTTAAATAAATAAAATCTTGGCGCATACTCCTAAATGATGCAATGGCAGCTTCTCAGGGATTACACATCAAACCTATCCATCAAAAAGCAAGATATATTTTTTCACAAATACACAATTTACTTGGGAATTTAGTAACAGCACTGGGTCCCCACGTATTAGTACAACTTACCTTAGTATCAGCAATCTGAAGTTCTTCCTTGCTTTTTATCTGAGAGTTCTTCGTCACACAAACTAGGTTGTTTTCAATTCATTAAAGTCTGGTATATACACGTATTTTGGAACCAATTTAACAATTTAGTTACAGGAATCCAATTTTCTACTGGAATTGGTTAAATCTTTGTGACCTCCAGTGTGGAAAAACTTAAGAGCAAACCCCCTTAAAAAGCCCCCAAACTTGATGTCTCAAAACATGTTTTCCTGTCTCCTAAAAAAACCAAAACTATAGCAATAAGGACATTAAGTGATATGGGTACATGGACACTTGAAATTAATATTGAGATAGAAAGTGTCATAAAAATTTGACATGTAAAATAAGCCCTTATAGTTTCACTTATGTCTTTCTTGCCTTATTTTAGTTATGTTTAAAACACTGTTTTTGACAGAAAAGCTAGAGTTGCTTTAGAAGCAGCTTAACAAAAATGCAAGTTCATAGAAAAACGTATCTTAAGAGTTCACTATAAAAAAGGCACAGGGCCCATGTAACAAAACATAGAACAAAAATTTTCAGGGAAAAATTATAACCTTTTAAACATTTGATGCAGGTAAATACAATTAAAATATACCCAGTAAGTCTACTATGTGCTCTAATAATAAACAGCCATTTAAGGTAGCTGGTGTTTCTTCAGTTTACATCTGAAGGGTAATTTATGAACTTAGCAGTTACTTTACATATAATGTTTTCAGTAACTAGGTTTATTTCTGAAAATAAAATGAAAATGGGCTTAAGTGTGGTTAAGAAAGCTGTGAGAACTGAATTTCTGAATTCATGAATCTTCAAGCAGGTAAACATTAGACACCAGGTCATGTGTTTTGTAAATGTGAAATGTAAGATTTCATCTGAAGTTCCATCGCTGCATTATAAAACTACTGAGCTGGAGTCAAAAAAATGTCATTAGCAAAAAAGACTTGTTCAGGCTACAAAGCAGTATTTACTTACCTTCGTGTGAGTTACAAGGTGCTATTCAAAACCTGCAAAAATATGCAAGGCAATATCTCTGCCTAATATCCACGTATGATGTGTTCTTGTTTGTGTGGATAATGTGTGAAGTATAAACATATACAGAGAAAGGAAAAAAAACCACAACAAACAGGACTGCCTCCCCCCAAACTTAAGTAAAGAATGGTCCTTAAATTACTTCATGTAAGGAAGAAAAGCAGCAGGAAGAACGTGGATATACTTGACAGTTAAAAGCTGTTTGCAGAAGTGTGAAGTATTGCTGGATACCACGGTGCAGATTTCATTCTCGGCACTAGCACTGCAAATGCAAGACCTTAGAGACAGGTGCCAAATCTAAATGACAAAAATACAACTCGAAGGGGAGCAGTCAAAGGCTGATTCGCAGTGCCCTCCGGGCAGCCTTTGTGTAAAACAGAGCACAAATGGATCGATACTTACCTTTGCTAGATCAGAAACAGTTATTACCTTTATGGAAAAATATAAAGCTTAATCATGTAGTTTTCATCCCGAAATCAGCTGTGTAGATTGACAGGCTCGTAATCATACAACTGTCATATGATACAAATGAAACTTCTAAAAGCGTCTCCCGTTTGTGCTTCTCTGCATGTGAATCTTTGAAGGTGAAGAAAAGCAGTTTGGTGCCATATTAAGAAAAATCCCCCCAAATCCTACACTCCCTAGTCTTGCCGAGCCCAGAATGGATGGATATTCAAAGAAAATGTAAATGACTATTCAGGAATATCCCTATGCGATACATACATTTGAACAACAGTGCAGGTGAAATGGCAGCAGTCCTTTCAGGCTTTACAGCATTGTAATTATGATCGCTTGCCCAGGACGGTGTGCTGACTTCTGCTGCGGGCTCTCTAGCCACTGGATGAGCGTTTGCCTCACTCTTGGCAGTTGTCAGAACAGTCTTCTTCAGATTCATCTCTCTTTTCTCAGGAAGAGGTCTCTTTTGGTTTGGAAGAGGCTTAGTACCTGCCTGCATGATTAAAAGCAGCTTAATTACTAATAATCAACCATATTTTTACAAACAAGCAGAGATACAATTACATTGTACACAGATTTGTTATCATAAGCTCCTGTAAATGCACTTGAAATGACGTCATTTCACATTCTATAAAGCAGTGGTAATACACACTGTAACATCAGGAAGAGAGAACGGTAAAGAAACCACTCCAAAACAGCAGTGTTTCTCACCAAATTGTGGGGTGGGGATTATTGGTCTGTTTGAAAAACTACTGCCTGTTTTATAGAGGTTTTGCTTCCCAGAACGCACATGCAATGCAGACACATTAGTTCACAATTCACAGTCATTCTAAACTACTGCCCATGGAGTTAAAAAAGGTAACATTAATTTGGAATTAAATTAAAATTAAGACGATGTACTGCTTATATTTTTAAGGTAAATTAATTAGGAATTAATTGAAATAATTTTTTAGAAAGTTTGCTGCCATCTAGAAGGCCCTTGCAAAACATTATCTCTACCTAGAGGCAATTATCAAAACTTTTTAAAAGTAACATCTTAATTGTCAGAAGAATTAAACAATGCTTTTACCACAGAAAAAGGGATGAGAACCCCTCAAAAAATAAAACAGAAAGCTCATCCTCAACACATGACATGACAATTTTATTTCACTAAAAGGAGAGCACAGAAATAAGCCACAGTGCTTCAGTAGCAGTGGGCTGGATGAGGAACAGGAGCTTACCTGCAGCTGAGATTTGGGCATGCCAGGTTTTTCAGATTTTGGTTTGATCTTCTCTTTAGGTTTTGGTTTGGCATCTTTGCCAGCACTTAAAAACTTCATGGTGGCTGCTGCATGTTTGAGAATGCAGTCATTGCTGCAGTACACTGAGTCGGGCTGAGCCACGTTGAAACAGCCAGGACCGATGCACTTGGATGCACCCGGAGCTTCGATCACCTACGGATTGAAGTGGAGCGAGTTCAAACTTCCAAGAGGAAATCACAGAATCACCTTTAGTACATGCAGAGTACAGCCGTGGCTGCTAGGAACTTACACAACTGCCAGCTTGAAGACTGGCATGTATCATTCATGATAAAACAAACAACCCCTACAGGTGTAAGGATTTCACTCTCGTAACACATCATTTTCAAAGCAAGTTGTGCTTGCAAAGCAAGCTGTGATTTCAAGCCATTAGTCTAGCAGTGGACTGAGGGTGGCTGCTTTCCTACTGTTTTGGATCTCCCATGCACACAAGTGCTTTTTTCTGACCGTCTACATCATGTAAGAAATCTCCTTAATGCAGAACTGGTTTCTCAGAAGCAAGGTTTATACAACACATTTTACATATATATCCCCCTCAACCACAGCCACTGTCCTCCACCTCACACACATGCAAAATGCTTGAAACACTCTGCTATTCAGGTGTACAGGCAATTCTTGCTCTAGAGGTTGATCAAGTTTAATTCTAGAAGTCTCTAACTTGCATAAACACAATAATTCTCCCAGACAATTCTGCCATAGCCTAATTCTTCTTACACACTGAAGTTTGCAGATGCAATCAGTATTTTCCTCACAATTACTCACCATTTATAGCCAACTGTTACAGACAAAACACTTTCTGTTCTTACATTAAGATTTAGAAAACAGCACATTTACTGAAAAATGAGCACATCAGGTCTAAGTCTAGAAATACCTGAAAGCTCCTTAGGCTCCAACATATCACCTGAAGGTATTACGCCTTTAGTGTCTCTCTTCTAGATTACTCTAGATTACTGTAGTTCTAGACGGCCTCTCCCTTATCAATACACTGCAACTTGTAATTACCAAAAGTAAGTTTTTGAGGAATATTTCCAGTTTAAAAAAATATGTTATTCACATAGTGTGGCTGATTTTCCCAAACAGAAGTCAGTAAGACAGCATTGATCTGCTGCATTTGGAGAAAACTGAGGTCTGGGGAGTTTTCCCACACAAATTAAGCATATGCTTTAAGAATACTTTTCCAACAAGTACACACTTAACTGCACAGTGCAAGAAAGAAGTATTGATTTATGTACCCAAATGTCCTGGTTTGAGATAGAACAGAACTAATTCTGTTTAGTGATTTCGCTTTTCAGTCTCTTCTAAGTGATGGCACTTTCCAAAGTTAACAGCATGTTTCTGCAGACAGTGGTTGTTTCTAGCTATGACAGCACTGGATGTTGACAGTCACTGCCAGCGCTTGGTGTGCAGAAAGGCTCTGGCTTATACTGGCCCCTGCAAAGGCCAAGGTCACTGCTAAATCCTATGTACCACACTGGGGGTGCAGTAAGTTACAGGCCACACCTGCAAGGAGAAGTGGACAGGACAGGTGACCCTGGACTGACCAAGATGTTTCATCACACAGGCGTCACATCTAGTACAAAACTGAAGGATCATGAGGGTCAAGCTCTCTTCCTTCACTGGCTGGTGTCAGAGGAGGACTCTGTTCTGCCTTCAATCCCAATCTGTGCGTTGCTGAATCCAACTCCCAAATCCAGCTCCTTAATCCAGTTCCTGGTGGCCGCTGAGATCAGTCTGGGACTTTCCCAGTGTTTGCCCACAGCATCAGTGGTGACGATGACATGGGGTTGGGTTTGTATGTATTTCATTTTATTATTATTTTCATTAAAGCTGGTCAAGTTCTCTCTTCCAATCCATGAGTCTCTCTCCCTTATCCCTTTTCTGTTCCCCTTTGGGAAGGGAGACGGGTTAGACAGCACCTGTCATTCATCTAATATCTGGCCCAGCCCTAACCTGTGACGCACCTCCTAAGCAGCACCTCAAACTTTAGATTAACTGAGCTGCCATTTCTAATTAAGGGCATTTACTCAGATGATGGCAAAACTTTCAGTGTTGATGTTATTAGATGATTTCCAGGAGTTTTAATCACAAACCAGAACTCTACAGCTACAGGTGCTTATGGACAGCACCAACAAGGAGCCTTTCTCAAAGTGCTTAGAACACTGGTTTCGGAGAACAAATAAACTGAATATGGAGACTCCTCAGTCACCGTAACAGAGTGACTTCAGTACATCAACACAAGAAACAGCAACGATCTTTCTGCCCAGAATGGGCAGGGAATTCCATGGGGAAAGAGAGGTGCTCATTTATACAAGCCACAGAGGGATCTTAACAGAGGCACGAGGGACCGTGTGGGCTAAACCAGACAGACTCAACCATTCAGTTCTCTCAAAACGTGGTACCACCTGGCAAACACCAGTAGAGCAGTTCCGTTCCAAATGCCTAAAATGCAGTAGTTCTCCCATATGAGGCAATGAGTTAGTGATAATTATGATGTTCTTTCACTGAAGGAGAGACGCTGAACACATTTCAAGTAACTTGTTCACATAACTGGTGATACTCAGAAAACAGAACTTGAAATTAATGCTGACACTGTCAGTGAAAGGCAGACCAACACCAACAGAAATGGGCTGCGCACAAAGCTTTTTTGTGTGTAAAAAGAGCAAAAGTATTTGAAACTGTCTGAAAGCATTCTGAGGCAAATACTGGTTTCTACACATTTATCTTAAAATAATAATTACTTCTATATTCAGCTTAGACCGTTTTGATCTCTACACCAAGCTCACTACGCTGATATGGACAGCTCTGCTCCTTAAACAGCCTGGAAGGGGGAGCGTGCCATAAAGGTTTTGTAGAATGGATACAACAGAAACATTCCTCCTGAGAGACAATTATTCTTAAACTTGTAATACTTTTTCTAGGGGTGGTTCCAAGTTTAAACATGAGGTGTGAAAGAACAAATTCATAAAGAACAACATTCAAACAGCAGAAACAATCAATGTGCTCTCCAAGGCACAGTAAGAATGAAAACGTTCAAGACGCTGGGATTACTACTGTGGCTTTGGCAGCACAAAGACAACCACCCTAGAATGAAGTTTTTTAATTTGTGAACATTAAGCTGAAAAGGCTTTTCTGCCTGTATTTTAACTTGACCATGGAACGGGCTACTACAGAATTTGAAGTTTTATATCTTATCCCAGAATTTGCACTAATTCAAAATACATATTTTTATGTTAAAAAAGGCAGTATAAAACAATTCTTTATGTAATAACCACCTGAAGCATCAGGACAAAAATCAGGACTTAAGCTTCACTGGAAGCACAGCTGCAATTCATTCCAACAGACACTTGTCAGGGCAAGTGAAGTGTTTCACTGACATCAAAAACGTCAAAATTGTCTGAGATTATTTCCTAACCCGTATAAACCAGTCCAGAATTCTAAGATTTTTATAAAAAGAACACCTTATTATTTGACTTCCAAAAGAATATTTAGGAAGGGCAGAATAGCACAAAGCCTTTCCTTACAGAGAGCTTTTAAATCCCCCTCTTCAAAATCACACTTTCAGTCTTAGCCCCTGTACTGATAGACCCATGGATAAACTTCTGCTAAACAGTAATATTTAACTTATTTTTAAAGTCACATTTACAGCCTTACAAGTAAGCCACTGTCCCAACGTACTCAGTGAAATGTGAAAAGCAAGAAACGATTAAAATACTTACAGGCTGAAATATCTTGAGTTTTTTCTTCCCACTTGGATTTGCAGCTTTTTCAATCCTACCCTTGATTCCTTGGTCCTCAACAGATTTTTGTTCAATTGTTCCTATGCTTGTGAATTCTGTGCCATCCACATTTACTTGCCCCGTTTTAGCTTCCTGTTGGTCTATTTCTGAAACAGGCTCATCCTGTCCCTGGAGAATGGTGCAGTTTGGACAGATATAGTCCTCACCATTCCTTTCCAACAATCGCCCTCGAGCCTCAGAAATACCCACGCAGTCACCATGAAACCATTCCTCACATCTATCACAACAGATCATAAACCTGAAAAGAAAACCCAAGGAACAGTGAAACAGTGTGAGATTAAAAGACAATGCTCCACAGATATTTCAAGAGGCAGATCTTCAGCACCCTGCTAAAGTACCGATATATACAGATATGCCTCACTGGCCATTTCTGTATTCAATTTTTCATCCCCTCTTAAATATTTGCTCTAAACTACCACACACTCCCTCTTCCCCCCCCCCGCCAACTTCAGACCAACCCAACAGCTCCTTTACCTACACTCAAACTTAGGCATTAGTGTTTGGATTAATTTTTCATCACAGAACAATTCCAACTACTCCCTGCATTTTGAGTTGAAACCTTTGCTTACCTGTTGTTATGAGGCTGACGACAAATACAGTACAGTGCGTTTGGGTCATAAATCTCAGACTCAGGTTTGCTTTTGGGAGGTTCTTCAGGTTCTTCATCCGTGATCCCTTTTGTGCCAAGGGCAGGCTTCACCTCCTTCTGAACCTGAAGGTCTTCGGTGTCTTCCTGAGACACAACCACCTGACTCGCAATCTCAGTGCTGTCTGCAGTCTCAGGCTCTTCTTTGACAGGCAGCTCAGGCTCAACCTGTTTTTCAGACTGGACGTCACCTGTTTCTGGAGGATCTTGTTCTGAATTTCCTTTCCTCAGGCTGTTCTGTACCTCCTTCCCCGTCAGCTGCACAGGTTTCTCTTCGACACGTTTCTTTCGGAGTCGATTCTGCAGCTCCTTTAGCGTTAACCCATCACTATCACTATCAGAAGTACCATCTTCCTCTTCTTCCACTTCCTCCTCCTCCTCCTCTTCCTCCTCCTCCTCTTTTGTGAGTCTGCTTTTAGCAACTTTCTGATCCTTACTGCTCCTAGTGACAATCCTCCGAGTCACAGGTTTTATGTCTGGAGTGCTCTCAACACTATCTTCTGAAGCAGTTTCAGCATCTGTGGCTGGACAGGACACTGCTTCCCCTGAATCTTCCAGGGCAGTAGGAACACCCCTTCTTCCTCTGCGTCTTACTGTGGTAAGAAATTCTTCCTCTCTTTCCGTTCGCTTGGGTTGTCGT
>NW_010413615.1:38162-45541 GCF_000710305.1 Buceros rhinoceros silvestris
TAATAACTTCTTCCACTCGTTCCGTTCGCTTGGGTTGTCGTCCACTACGCCTGAGGTTTAAGCTTTGTTGCTGTTGTTGTGGCTGTTCACTGGAGTCCACATCAACATCTCCAGCACCTTCTCGCTTCGCAATTGTAGTCCTCCGAAACCCCCAAGTTTTCCTGAACTCTTTACTTGTAGGCTTGATAGTTTTTTGTTCCTCCTCATTGCTTTGCTCACTTTTCTCATCCAAAACTGATGGTAAAAACAAGGGAATAGTTATTAAACTGGTGGTGAAGAAAGATTCTTTTTTTCCTTAAAATGTTTGGGTTTTTTTTTCAACATAGTATTATTTTCTTTGATTATATAACTCCACTTCAATTTATGACCCTGAAAACAGATCAAATGCTTTCTGGTTAATGTAATACAATAGCAGTAGTAATTAAGTACATTGCTGAACACTGTGCCAATGTAATCCAGTTGTTACCAACTCTTCTGTCATTTAAAAATATATGTATATACACACACATACACACAATGGACAAATAAGTGTATTTTCTGCTCACTTTAAAAGCAGGAAATCTTACCAGGAGAGCTGTTTTCCATATTGTCAGTATTAGATTCAGATTCCACTGGCACTGGCTGTGAACTTACAGTTTGTTCCATAGTACGGACAGCACCGTCCCCACCTTGAAACACTGAAGAGAAACACAAGGCTCAAAACTCGGATTCAAAAATATTCATAGCCTAAGTAATTATTAAATATTCTGATGCAATCTCATCAGTAACAAATACTTAACTTGAATTTCAAGCCACTAATAGTCACCAAATATCAACAAAAAGTTGACTCAATTCCTTCAAAGACACAGTACTGAGTTAAGTACATGGGTTTGGACACTATACTGAGACTTTTTTACTATATAGTCTTAGGATTTCTGATATTTTCTGGTTCCTGGAGTTTGTGTGGCAAAAACCCTATAGCAGTTCCACCCCTTATGGAGACACGGGAACCACATGTGTACCACTGTGGAAGACCAGGGAGCAGAACAAGGGTCATGCAACAGACACAGGTACTGTTTGAAAGGTGAGGATGGTACTGGATATCAGTAACGTTTTCTGGTAGAAAGGACCACTGGTTACTCACAGCTGGGTAAGAAGGTAAAAAACAGCCAGTTTAAAGACATTCAAAGCTACCTCTCTTTAGATAATACAGGGTTAGTTAAAGACTAATGAGGTTTTGCATTTTGAAGAAAATGTAACACCAAAGAAATGCCCTGGTCTTCCTTGTTAAAATAAACTAGGACTATATCTTGTCTATTGAACACCTGAGCTGCTTTTAAGTTGTTTCAGAAACACCTCTGAGTATTCAGGATAAAGCAATGTTCTTTTCCTTCATTATTTCTCTAACAAGGTTTATTGGGTGGGAGAAATTATACAGAAAAGAACAAAATAAAAATCTTCTCAAACATGTCTCTGGAAAAAATAAAAAAAAAATCTGCATTGAATGAAACTTGACAGAGGCTGCTGAGTCACAGGGAAAAAAAACCAAACAACCAACAACTGTGCTGATAACCAGGAACCCTTTATCCTCCAAAGTCTCCTCCAGCACACTAAGACACTCTGTTAGAGAAGACAGAAGCAAGTAAACCTAACATCTGAGACTGCATTTTGAGTAATTCAGGAGTAACCTAGCTTGAACAAGTATTAAAGGCAGTATTGCATTACAGTGCAGCGTTTTACATGAGCTGCATGCCATGGAACCACTCTTGTAAAGGAACATGGAAACTACACTGTGCAGTCATTGCAATTACGTTGTTCCTGTGAACTCGCAGCAGGCAGCTCTAATTGTACCTCAATGACGTGGGTAAACAGAAACAAGAAACACACCCCAGCTCTCCCCCAAGAATGTTTTTGAGTAGTTATAGGTAGTTAAAACAGGAGTTACATTTAACAAAGCTACAACAGAAACGGAGCTGTCAATGCTATGTAAACAAACATCCATGCAGACAGGTAAAAAACCCCACTGTTTTAAAATTTTTCTAAAGCACAACACTAAAATCATATTCACACCAGGAAAAGGGGCAATGGAAGAAGGGAACGAGCCAAAAGAGTTAAATTCTACATCTTTGTTTACCTTGGAAGATGAAGAAATGTTAAAAGCTACAAGCAGAGGCAATCCAAATTCTGAGATTTAAATTCCAGACAGAATGTAAAGAACTAAGGAGTCTCTTCAATATTCTCTATATGCTTTACCTGATGTAGCATTAGAGGTTCGAATGGTTTTGTTCAGCTCTGCAGGGAGAAAAGCAGAGCCAGAGGAGGGCAGCAAAGGATCAGAGTCATTCAGCATTATCTTTCCACCCCATGCTGAACTTCTCCATCCAATACTGCCGGACTGAGACTCTGAGCTGTTAGCAGGACCAAATACTGGCTCCTGGAAAAAAAAGAAAGAGACAAAATAAGGCACCGATACATTTTAAACCTTACCTTACTATTGTTTATATAAATTTGGAGTTGTTTTTCCGCTTTTACATTATAAAGCAAATTCCATTATTTTGAATTCTTGACAGTTTCCTACTTTCAGAAAGACACTGAAACTGGAAAGAAATGTCACAGTAAAGCAGTAACACCCCCGCTGCTTACCAACAGTCGAGACCGTTGAAATAAATACAAAATACAATTGTACTCTGCTCAATTCATTTAGATCCCATTAAGACTTCCAGAACAGTAACAAACTGTAATCAACAAGTCGGTTCTATTTACAGGATTAAAAAACATTCTGAGAGCCAAATATATTAAGCACGTATTATGCAATGAAATGCAGAAATGCTTTTAATCTCCATCAGCACACCCAAGATTTACCGCTTTGTACTAAGTTTCATCACATCAGACATCTGCAGCTTTGACGATTTAAATCCAAGTGGCTACTCAGTGGTTTTGCAAGGTGGGATAATAAAAATTTATAGTTAAGCTTAAGAATTAAGGGCTATTCCTTACCACTGCCCCCTTCACTAATAAGGACTGCAATATAGAAAATTCCAGAAGCTTTATTTCAAGAAGAGCAGATTATATCAATAATGGTATTTCCCAAAAATTAACCCTTAGAAAACATTTCCAAAAATCACCAGGCATTAATCATCTGAATAAGAACAACAGTTTACTCCAGGGGTCCCAATTCACACACAGAATGGCAATGGAGCATCAACACTGCCTGCCTGCTTCTGAGCACTGAGCTAGTAAGTGCCTGCATTTAACCCAGGGGACTCTACCAAACTACAATAACACTGGAAGAGAATTTGGGAGGACAAGGAAGGCTAGATGGGCAGGACAGAAAACGTAATTTTTAACCTGGCCTATAAATTAAATTAGTAAAGATAAAAGAGCAGTACTGGCCCCAGACCCTGAGTGTCAGCATTCCACAACTAAAGGTGCAGGGGAACTGCCACAGTAGGCATCATCCCAAAAAATCATGAGAGGAGAAAAGACAAACCCCTCCCCAAATCTGATCTTCATCAGTGGATCACTTTATTTCATGAACAATAATTCTCCAAGTTTGTATGCCTTTGGCAAGTCAGAATTAGGAAAATCCCATGAGCGTATAGCTAGACCAACATCAGCATTTCAATCCCCTATAGAGAAGGTGGAGGGGAAGCGTACATTATCTATATTCTTTACCTCAGCCAACTACTCACACTCCAGAAAGGAGGAAAAAGTTAGACAAGACAACAGAATACACTCATTTTAAAGGTGCTAGTGCTATATCTCACAACATTGAATACCTGCTCTAACATGTGTTTTGCTCCATTTTCTGAATCAGTGATTATATCCAGGGAGTCAGTCACTGATGGCTGAAGACAGTCTGAGTTTAAAGTGCCTTCTTCTGCGCTGCTGTTCTGTAACAACTTTTCAATCTCCCTGTTCAGAATCTCCAACTGATCACACATCAGGCAATTTTAAAGTGATATGCCTAAAGGAAGAGGGAGAGTCAGCTAAACGCTTCTTGTTCAACTCTAACATTAAACGATGAAAACAAACTGTGCCTCTAGAACACACAAAAAGTTGGTCCTATTTGAATATTTAGCCAGTAACACACTAAAGGGCTGTCTGAAGGACTGTCCTCACCATGCACAATTACCTATCTGTGCACTCAAGGCTCTGTGGGCAACAGGCTCTTTACAACTCTGAGCCACAGAGCCAGTGTCACTCCAGAACAGAATGGGCATCCTTGCTCCTTAGGAGATGTTCTGGCTGGTGGAAGGCAGAACATTCCACAATGTTAGTCACACCACAGCTAGTGGCAAGGCTGCACAGTTGATAGCCTGCCTTAACATAAACCAGCTTTAACACAGTAATTGAAAACTAAGAGATTCTATGCAGGAATCATGCTTCTTTTTGCATGAGTAGATACAATCTCATGATCATTACCTGTATTATTATTTCTGTTACATACAGGAAAAATAACAGAACTGCAATTTTAAAATCACTTCAAATTTGAGAGGTATAAAAACTCAGTAAACTTAAAACATTCATTTAAAACCTCCTACATCTGGTGTAAATGCTTGATTGTTTCTTATTATTATTCAGTATCACCATTTTAAACTCTCCCCATTTAGTCCAAATTACTTTTTATGAAAAACAGTAAGTTTCAAGTATTTTATAGTGATCTGCTCTTGCAGAGCTGCATCCTAATACAGGTTAAACATAAATGCCTGAAAGAAACTGAAAATCAAACATTATCAAGATATAAAAGCACAAAGCCTCAACTAACACTTTTAAACCTAGCAAGTTTATTGGCACTTCTAAACAAACGTTCTAGCTGCCTGCAAAAATATTTACTAGAATATAATTTTGAAGTCTTCAGATATCTGTTTCTCTTTCCAATTCAGTGTGATTTTTTGTTCATTTCCTTCTGTTCAAGTTAACTATTCGATTGCAGTTGAGATACTGACAGCAATGGAAGCTGAAGCAGCAAACTGGTGACCTCATTTTAAAGGAGCTGAATATCCATGATCACCATAATCTTAGTCCTCCCAAAGTGGAAGTTCTAGCTGGAAACTGAGAATTATGGTAGTTCCTCTAACAGACAATCCCCATCAGCATTATCCTGCCTTTCTGACACATCTCCTTTAGAAACGATATTTAGAAAGATACCCTTTAGAAAGGATACCTCTAAAAAAATGAAGCAAGAATCTCTATAAATGATGGAAGAGAAGAGCAAAATGCTAATAATGAACATATACACTGTGCTTATTCAAAAATTCTTCTGGTGCTTAGGTTAACTTCCATGATTAGCAATCCCCACTGTGAAAATTCATAAGCTTTAAGAGCAACTATAAATCAAGTTAGAAACACAAATCAAATTTCTCAAAGGAAAAAAAAAATCTCTCCTCCCTTCACAGATGAAGCAAGCTTTGTCAGTACAAACCCCAGGCTGATTTAAATGGTTACACAACATACACTCATTAAAGATTCACACTGCTTATTAAGTTCATGTTTGTGGACTACGAAGAACAAAGTATGACCGTCACACTACTTGGGCTGTGACTGTCGTGCTCCCTTCTCCTGTGCTCAGTTACAAGGTCCACATCACATCCTCTAGACCCTCTGCCATAGAGTCATCGACCCCTCAGTGAACACAGCTTAAGAGTTCAGCAGAAAATGAACCTGCCGAAGAGTGATCCAAAAGGATTAAAAAACACATCAGCACTAGTGTAAAGACATGCAAGAACAGGGATGGAAAACCAGATTCCCTTCAGCAGGCTGAGCAGGAGCAGCACCTTACTGCTCTCGCTCAACACGTGCACAGCGCTCGCACGGTCTTAACCAGCAGGGCTACATTCACTGCCCCCTCAGCCAAGGCTGGTTTAAGCTTACAAACTGTAGTAGCGTGAGCATTCCCATGAAACACACTTATCTACCAGGAGCACAAAGCTGACGCACGACATTTTGAGAAAGCTTATTCAACCATGAAAACATTTATTTACCTTCTCTCCGCACCCCCCCCACGCCCCCCCATTAGTTTGCAGGTAATATGTTCCAATTTTCCTCAGTTAGGCACTTGAACTCATTCCGGATCTAAATTCCAAAAGCAATCAAAGCATGAAAGCATCCAACCCTAGAAAAATCACCAAACTGTCCCAAGCTTTTACATTCAATTTGGTCAGCTATTCTCAAGCACTGACAAACCAGAAAGCGCAGGGCTGCCCATTCAGAGACTGCAGAGGCCATCGCTCACACTCAGCATCCCTGTGGCTTCTGTAATGGCTGCAGACCTACGTGGTTTTCAGTTTTTTTGGCTGGAAGAAATTCCAGAGCAGTATCAGCAGCCAGTTTAACAAGACAGAAGAGATACTCCCAAATTCCAAATTCTGGTACTGCAATACCACTTGTTTACAAACACAGAATACGTAACAAGAATCTGCCATCCAGCAAATCTTCCTTAAACACCATTAACAAAAAAGCTTATAATCTCACTCCACATATACATTATAATAAATACATTATACCTCTCATATTCAGACAAATCCTCATGAAAAACACATTGCAATCTACTGCCATCTTTGTAATCCAACAGTTTATAAACCTCAGGCAAAAAGGCAGAGATGCTCTATGCCAGTACCTGGGAGCTGAGATGTCACATACAAGACAGCCAGCTTAAAAGGCACCTGGCTCTGCTGATGCTGACTCCATTAAGCCCTTTCTAAAGTGCCTCAATGTGACATCTTAATCTGATGACAGAGCAAAGCTTTTGGAGCACACCTATATTTCCCCATCTTTCTGTGTTTATATGTTTAGACAAAGGCCCATTCAACAAATTATCAGCAAATATATATTCAGATCAGTATCTCAGCTTTTATTTTTTCTCTCATTTCCCTGAAGAGGTAATAAAACATTCAGTGGGTCCACTGACTCCATAAAGATTGTGTCTTAGTAGTAAAACCTTTAACATGAACTAAAAAACAACTGAAAGAATTAACTTCATTTCCCCTTTATCTGAGGACTTGTGTACAAATGCAAAAACCCACTATGACAGAATTCAAGGTCAATTCAGTTTCAGCTTACTGGCTGTTTTCTTTAGTCTTCTGAAGAATCTGTAAGAAAGATCAGTGATCTTTAGGCTCTTATTAATGTTAATCCTCACTGTCAACAGCTACATGACAAAATACGCTGCCCCTTATTCCATGTACTTGGATGGCAGCACTCTTCAATACTCAGCCCATCTGTTGTTACCTGCACAAATTCTGGTATCTCACTAGAGGTTGTACAGGCACCTCGCATGAATACTTTAGTCCAAATGATTAATACCTGGCACCTATTAGCTCTTATTCCCTACTCACCCTAAGGACTCTACAGGAGCATGTCTTTGATTTTGAAAGTTCTCACATAATACTCACCCCTAC
>NW_010413615.1:45655-52158 GCF_000710305.1 Buceros rhinoceros silvestris
TCCAAGAAACAAGGTTCACCTCATACTTAAGACTTGTGATAGACCCTGGTACCTGCAGGAGTTGTTTCAGTGTGACCTATTCCCTAACAAACATGTACTTCTACTGCGACACAGAAACAAAGGCTTTTATTTTCTTTTAAAGTCTTCATATTGAAGCTCCAGTTAATCCATAGCAGGACAGAAATCTCAAACTATCATAGTGGCCAATACAAGGTTCAGAAACTTTCTGAAAACTGGGGATAGTGAGAAGCCTATTTGCATCTCCAAAGAAATTCAAAGCATAAGAGTCTCATGCTGATCCCACTGAAAATTACTTTTCATCCCCAGTTGTCAAAGGTAACATCTGGGAAACCTGCACTCAATTTTTTGCAGCAAAATTAATCCCCAGTTAATCCCCAACAAGCATTACAAAAGCAGCCCAGAGGAAGTCAGTAGGACAAAACCTACTTGGTCCAGAAATGAGCAGTTCTGTCCAGAGCATCGACAAAATGTCCAAATCACAGACCCCGAGAAACAGCAGGACACTGGGGAAAGCCAGGTACAGACAGGGCTGCAGCAGAGTTCCCCCATCTGCTTGGCCATGAATGATGCAAGAGCAGAGTACTTCCAGGAGAAGCAACAGAAAATCTGATGATCAAGTACAACTAGTCTTTCATATGAAATATACCTGCTGCTTACTGATTTAAGTAACTTCCTTCTGAAAGGAGGATAAAGTTGTGAAATGGGAATGTTGTGACAAGAGAGAAGCAATGACAACTGAAGAGCGAGAGAGGCAGGAGTCGTAAGGCTCAAGTCTGGCTATGGGGAGAGCTAAGAAAACCGTAGTGATCCTGAACTCTTCCCCTGCACCCCAAATAATTTACTCACTACTTGACCGCTGTGCACAAGCTGCAGTTAAAGATCCAAAGTCCAGGCATCCCTGATAAATACAAAGATTTTATGCCAGAAGAAGTTTCCATTTGAAAGATCATGTTAAAAATAATTTGCATATACCTGAAGTATCTCAATGCTTATAGTTACACCTAAAAGAATAAAACCAGAGAAATAATGCTACAAAACTGTAATACTTATCTGTAGAGGCTTTGCTGGCTGTCATTAAGTTAATCCCAAGATTCTAAACAAACCTACCACCTCATATACCTGCAATATTGACAATTAAAAAGTGACAGTTAATTCCTTCCTATTCTAGAGTCACTACATTATTCCCATTTAAAAAACTAACGCATTAACAAGCTTTTCAATTTGCATGATGCAGATTCAATAAATAGAGACACGTTCCTCAAAAACACCCCATTCTAACTGAAGAAATGCGTACACTTAAACACTGAGGGAAGCAGTACGAACTCTAGGCGAGTATGAACAGTGTTACACTGCCAAGATAGGGCAAAGCATCACAGAGATCTTGTTTTAAGGTAGCTTTTTGGATCAGAACAGTATTCCAACCCCAGATGCATGTAACACAACACGGCATTAATTTCTGGGGCTGGCACCACTGACACCTGCGGTACACTCTCGCATCACATCCTTCCACTCAGACCTGCTGTTTCTTCCCTCACCTCCCATTAGACAGACAGGTCCCAGTACTCAAAGCCTCAGTTGCCAGTGTCAGGGTACTCACCTTACTCAGGCCTCACTAGGCCACCACTGCCTCACACGACGGAAAACTGCGCGCACACAGGACAGCAATCCCACACAACTGTGGTGAATGTGGGACCTCCTGGAAGTGTTGAGTTTACTGCATATGTGCAGAATCAGAGCACCAGGCACACGCGCAGACTGGTGCATGGAGCGGATCGAGCAGACAGAAAAAGACAGGGAGCGACTCCATGGTATGGCAGAACTAGATGTCGCAAAAATGCATAAAGTAGCTCCTTGGTTTATGCACATCAAACATACATACACACACTGAAGTTTATTTTGATGTCTTTCAGACTAGAAATTCATCTTCCCAGGCAAAACATTTTTAAAAAAAAAGTCTTATTTCAGATTGCATCATACAGGATCAGAAGTGTCAGAAAAAAGGTAAAGCAAGGAAGGGATAGACTACTCAGTGTGTAGTGCAGCAGGAGAAGAGCACCAAGTATTGCAAGTGTATTTTATTCTTGATAAGTAGCAGAAAATGCTTCTTTGAACCAGAGTGAAGTTCCCAAAGCTAATTCAGCTAAATAGCAATTTCTCATAGAAACATTTGAGGCACTTTAGCAGCAGGTCCACGAGAAATCAGTCAAACATGAACAACATGACTGTATCTGTACTATGGATGGTGCCTGTCACAATGGCAAAAGTCAGGAACGTTAACGGGTAGGATCCCTCATCAACACAACCGTGCTGGCATGAGCACCTCACACTGGTGTCACCACACCTGCGAAACTGTACTTTTCCCTGTCTGAGCCGCTGTGTTTGCAGGGTGGGGTAGAAGGTGTGTGCTCCATCCTGGTGCAGCAGGGTTTTATCAGTGTGGCTGCACACGTAACAGGAACCTCGATCACCACTCTAGCTCAGGCCCTTCCCAAAAGGGAAACAGTTAATCTCAGGAGGAAGCAAGTCAAAGTTCACTCCAATTCTTTGAACCGAGAGTTACACCAGCAGCCAGGTTCTAAGGCATCTCTGTCCAGGGTAGAGCTTTTGCCAGCCGGCTCTGTTATAGAGCTGTTACACCGCTCTGACACTGTAACCGACAACTGCTCTGACCAAGGGTCAAACCCTAACAGAAGGCACTTACACTAGGCCCATAACTGCATCTGATAAAAAAAAAAAAAATCCCACTCAGTTTAGTGTTCTCTGCATTTGAGGAACCATTAACTGATTTTAAGAGGCAAGAATAGTATCATATACATGCCATTGCTATTTTCTAGCCCTGAGCTTTGTGGGTGCTTATGAGAGTAGGCAGATAAACTCTGCTGGCTAACTACCAGACTGATGTTTGGCTCTTTACAATTCCTGCAGTACCTTCTGAAGCCTTCATTCACATTCCTCTGAGGAAGCCAATCTTGTATCTGCCCTAACAATGAAAATTTACCCAAAGACAACAAAATGAATTTTTGTTTACTTCCACTCCCAGGGTCTGAACAGTATGAGCAAAAGTAAGATCACAAATAGATTTTGCTCATTAGGAAAAGCTGTAAGCAGAATCACAAGCAGTGTAGAGAGCTCTGCTTTTTTCTTTTTCCCTTTTATACAGATTAAGGAAAATACGGCAGGTTTCTGTGGTCAAAAGCTTAGATTAAAAAAAAGCAAGCATGACCGGCTCGGTACAAGAAGCCTTCTAAAGGTCGCAGTGCAAGCCAATTTACAGGCCACAGTCCTAAGTTTAGTCTATAGGAATACCAGCTACAACATCTGAGTATCTTTACCATTCCTCCTCCATCACTCTGAATGAAAATATTTTTACAAATACATACTACTTATTTGTCTAATGTTCAGCTTCTGCTGCTGAACTCCATGTCTTCAGCAACACTGAAAAATACCTTTTTGGCACTGGCACAAGAAATGCTATGCTCTAGAAAGGTGATTCACACAACCTGTCATTGCTCAGCTGTGGTACCCAAGAAAGCAGCTCTTTCTCCGGGCTGGCAGGAACACTCAGCTGTTAAGTGACTGCAGCACTTATTCCATTTAACTCTTCAACACCCCACAGCTTGTTCAGTTTTAAACGTACAAAACTATAGTTCTACAAGTCCCAAATTTCAGCTTGAATACTTACACTTCATTAAAAGTCCCTATTCCCAAACAGTTTTACATAAACTAGTAAAGCTGTACCGACTTTTTGTCCAGTTGGCATTACACCAGCACCTAAACTAGTTACACATCTTCAACTATAGGTAAACATGTTAGGTTTAAATTATAATTAAACCTCCGGTATCCTATGGCATGCTATTGTCAGCCAAACTGTGTACACAGAAGGGGACTCAAAACAATGGCAAGATTGTAATTTCTGACCCTACCAGCACAGCTGTTGAGAAAAAAAAAATAGTGTCTCTATACACTTTCCCTTTATTTTGTTTGTCAAAAGTAAGCTAAAATACAACATTATTTCAATTCTTAGTGCATCAAAAAGGCTTCATTAAATGAAGCCAAACAGAAATGCATTTCTCCTTCAGAACTTACTGACACACGGTATTTACAGCATACTGATTATGTTATTAAAAATGCAGTTAACACAGCTCAGTTTCCAATTTTGATTAGGGTTTACTGTGAGAAGACACATAA
The DNA here is from genome assembly GCF_000710305.1 of Buceros rhinoceros silvestris. Lineage (NCBI taxonomy): Eukaryota > Metazoa > Chordata > Aves > Bucerotiformes > Bucerotidae > Buceros > Buceros rhinoceros. The sequence continues at coordinate 49,865 of NW_010413615.1, forward strand.
TAGACATTTATTCTTTGTGACTTAGCTCCCTAATTGGAAATTTAAGATTTTTCTTACCCTCAAAGTCTATCCATGCTCAAGACTACCACCATTAATAGCTGTGAAATATTCATTTATTTCAGAAGCTGTGTTAGATAAAAACTTAGTAGTACAATCCTTGAAGAGTTAACTGACAGCTCACTGAAGGATCTCCTAGCGAGGGGAGATGCTTGAGAGCACACAGAAAAGCAACCAGTTCTTGCATAAACTACACAAATCTTACTAATATTAAAATCCTCTCCTTAAATCTCCTATCACTGCCCTACTACAGGGAGGAGAAAAAGTGCACCAGAAAACAAAACTACTGCAGACAGACACTACCAGTTCTGTCAACTAAAAACCATCTAAATCTGACTCTTGTTGAGTCTCTTCTTCCACTTATCAGTCTGAGTTTACAAACTCTCAGCCTAATCCCCACAATCCCTGACCTTCCCCTCTCCACTTTGTATTTCCAGCTGAACTTTCAAGCTGTACAGAATTAAAATCCCACAGCTGTAAGGTACTACTATAAAGCCAATTACTACCTTAAACCAGAAAAAAAACATACTCTACTGCCAGAAAATCTTAGCAGTGAAGCAGGATTAAGCAGAACAAACACTGCCTTTCGATGAGTCCACTAGACACCAGAAAATTTGTTCAATTTTATTTACTGTCCTGGAATCATACAATTCTAAAGGCATTGCTTTTTTGAATTTCAGAGTGGTGGTTTCGTTGTTTGTGGGTTTTTGGTTTTATTTTTTTTTAAGTCAAAAGATATCACTTAGTTCTATGAAAAGCTCCCTCTGAAGCACTCTGGAATTTTTACGTATTATTTTAAATCTGAACAGTTCTTAAATCTGTAAATATTTCGTAGCATACATTTGCATCAGAGCAAAAACTTCACTTGCACACCAACAGAAATCAACTAAAATATCCCTTAAAAAACCCAAACACCACAAACTTTGTAAAACAAAAATTACTTATGGTCTTGAAATCAACAATCATTCGATTTTCAGATCGCTGGAGTCCTGTGGTCTCAAAGTAGCCTGAAGGCTTACATGAGCCTTTATTCTGCCACCACAGTGTATTTAAAAAAAAAAATAAATCTTTGTGTGCAATATGTTTCTGGAACAACCAAGGGAAAAAAATTTCAGGCCTAGCTGAAGAGCTATTTTGAGCTTACTTCCATATTTATTCCTATAGAAAGTTCCAAATGTGAAGGAACACTAACAAGCAGCTGACATACATAAAAGTGGAGCACAACCCAAAATATCTGTTACAGTTAATACAGTATATGCTACACTTGTACAGTAACTACACATTGTCATTCATCATTGACCAGCAATTAAACTGCTTAGAGCTAGTAAATCTTGTTTGTAGAAATAGCAACAAGAGAGTTGAAGCTGAATCAATTCAAATTACCACTTACAACTGTGTAAAATAGAAAGGAAAAAAAAAATCAGTGAAAAAGTTATCATAAAATAAAGCAAAACAGTTGACTATCAGCTGCCAAAGAATGTACTTAAACAAGGCTCTGATGATTCAGTATTCAAAAGAACAATTTCTGAAAAAAGAAATCTCAAATAGATCATCCAGGGGGAAAAAAAAAAACCAACACAGTGGAAATTAGGAATGCTATACGCATCCTTCTGAGTGAAATAAAATGAATCACAACTTTTTTTTTGTATCATGCAGTTCCTAGAAAGAAAACATGCATGCCCACACGAGAAAAACAGCACGTTACACTGTTTTGAGTTACTGAACATACAAACAGTGGGGAAAGTGTAACACAAACGTTTTGTAACACATTGAAAAGATTTACCATGTTCTTTCCAAGTCAAAAATGACAAGCTAAACCAGTAAGATTTTTGTAACCCACTACTGAAATACAGCCATCACTTGGAGGTATAAACTGAAAACTACTTAACTGGATGGAACAAAATTTGGTCACCATCAAAGAATGGCTTCTGCAAGCCAAATAAGGGACTCCAAACTACCATCACCTCCAAGAGACAGCAGTTAAGTACATTAGCGCAAGAGATGGGCAATATTTATTGACAGGGAATTTACTGAATATTTAAAGCCAGACAGCGATTAACACTGTGAAAAAATCCAACCCCTCCTCTCCTCCCCTACAAGAAGTCACCAGAACATGAAGAAGTTCAACTTTTCTTGTTTAACTCACCAATAAGGAGATGACCTCCATCGCCCAGAGAAAATAAACGTCACCTCTAGGCAGGTAAATTTTAGTCCCACCCTCCAAAGCACACACCCCA
>NW_010413616.1:0-12808 GCF_000710305.1 Buceros rhinoceros silvestris
CTCGGCCCGGCCCAGCCAGGAGTATGCAGCTGCAGCTGCAGGGTGGTCGCCCCGGCTGGACCCCGCTTCTGTAGGAGCGAACCCCTGCGCTGCTCAGGCACTCAGACGGGCAGCAGGTAGCGGGCTGGGGAGTGCAGTGCTACGTGTTAACCTCAGGGTTTAATGTTTAGTTGCTGGTCCTTGTCATTAGGTTGTTCTTACAAGTGTGAATACAGCATGTATTTGAAGCAGCTTTTTTTTATTTTTCCTTTTTGAGCAGTTGAGAGCACGTATGGAAATGTAGTGTGAGGCAAACTGGCCTAGGATGGACGGTTGAGTGACTTTGACTTTGCAGGCCTCCTCTCTGCTGTTAGGTAGGACTTGCAGTGCTCCAGTGCTGGGACTTAGCCTGGTTAAGCGATGCTTGTGTTCTGGTATGCATGCGTTTGTCGTTCCTGTTCAACAGGAATTGCAACACTTTTAAGTCTTCTGAATTTCTAAAGGGCATGTCTGTGAGCTGTCTGGGGTACTATACACACCCTGTTAGATCTAGTAATCATCTAAACGTATGCTTTGCTTGAGTTAGTCTGGCATATGATGGTCAGGTCCTGTCGTAGGAGAGAGTGACATCTAAAGAAACTGCTATTGAAACCTTATGGTTCTATATCTGTACCTGGATTACAGTGTGTTCCATGTGGTGTTAACATTCCATCCATGTTGCTTTATGGGGAGCCATGCAATCTCTAGAGCCTGCTCAGTAGTGTTTGTATTCACCTCTCTGCTCTGGAACATGCTCTTGAACTCACAAGCTGAGATTTCTCAGTTCAAGCGATTTGGATAGAGTTCTTGGGTCAAGAAATTCTCAGTGTAAGAAAGCATTGCATTTAGTGAAAAATACCTTTCTTTTCCTCTTGGACCAATAGCAATATTAATAATGCAAAAACTGAAATACAAAGTTCCTCCTGGAACTGTACTGTTACTGTCTGATTCCTTAAAGTCCAGGAATATCTGCCTTCTACTGGAGTATGAAAATGTCTGAGGATGGCTGATGGGGCAAATCTAAAGCTTGTAATTGCAAGTAGCTGTTGTGTGTATTGTACTCCATTCAAGGTCTTGAGCGAGTGGCCTTTTAGCTTATTCTGAGGACTGCATGATTATAGTGAATTTAAAAGACAGCTTCTAAATTTGGTAGCTGCTGTTTTACAATTACAAATCAGCCAACATGAAGTTGGAAGTAAGTCTTCAGCTCTTGAGAATCAAACCTCCAAGCAGCCTTTTGCTTCAAGGGCATGTACAAGGTTGGTATCAGTGGAAAAACAAAACCAGTAATTCAGAATGGAAGGAAAGGGAACTTTGAAATGGTTATCTTGGTCAGTGACTCTCCTGTTTCTTGAGTAAGGTCTCTGTAGTTGATTGTCCTGCCACACGGCTTCATTAGAAATTAATACTGCGTGGGAATTTTTTGAGGGGTTAGAGGTGGGTTATACCTTCTCTGTCCTAGCTGTCCTAGTTGATCTCCAGCTGGGAAGAGTAAATGATTTCTTCTGTTTCTCTTTTCCCTCCAAGAATACACCACTTCTGACTAGTGCAAGCAATAGAAGATAGTAGTAGGTTTTTGTGTTTCGTTTTGTTTTTCTACATCTTGGTCATACAGTTGGTTGAAATGGGTAGACTCAGAAAGGCTAATAACACAAAATCTTACAAATGTGGAGCAGAGAGGGAGAAAGGTTCTGTCCTAAGGCAATACATTGCTTGATAAATTTGGCTTCTCGTAGACTGTCTGCTGTATCCTACTTCCCTGCTGTGCTAAATTACAAGTTACATATTTTAATATGTTAAATATAACTAGTGTTAACTCCCTAGAAAGCCTCACAAATAAGAAGGGAGACTATTTGTTCATTGGTAAATGGTTTTATGTGGGAGTTTACAATGCTGCGTGGCACGGGGAAGCACTGCTGCGCAGCATTGACCTTTATGGGTGCTAGGCCGAACCCTGGCTGTAGATGGGGGGGGCTTGTGTTTCTGCAGATCTTGCCTGAGTCCTGAAACAAGGACACTTGATAACATAAACTTTCTGTTCTCTTGCTGCCTTTCATGTTGGGAGTTAGTTATTCACCTACAGCGAGTGAAATATAATAGCAAAATTCTTCTTTCTGGTTAGGATTCAAATCTTAGTAGTACTAGTAATTTGTCCAAAACTGACTGAAAACAGCTTGCATGGTTTTATATAGATTTAGAGGAAAAACGTTTTTTGTTTTTGTAGTTGGACTGATAGAGCTTATAGCAGAAGTACAGGATGGCCTGTTTGCAGAAGAGGACTTGTGGCTTTTTGTATGAATTATTATTCTTAAACCCAGAACTCTTAAGCTTTTTAGCTTGATGCTGTGTGTGCCTTGTTTAGGAAACTTGGCCTCTACAGTTGCGCTGCATTAATAGCTTGGTGAGGATGGTTTAGTTTCCTAGGGAAGCTAGAAGAACGTGCTTACTATCACTGACTCAGAGGAAATACACAGATACCTTAATGCCTGAGGTCAAGAGATTGCTTGGTTCATCATACTCTTTCTTGTGATGCTGATGGTGGGAAGTCACTCAGTGAAGGAGTTGATTCTCCTAAGTACTTACTGATCTGTCCAGTTTCATAGTGCCAATATTTTTTTAAAAACATCCTTATGAATGTAAGCCCTATCTAGTGCAAAGCAATGTGGCTTCATGTGCCTGACTCACGTTGCTTTCTGCCAAACTTAAGGTGACAGAAGTATGAGTAAGAAACTCATTCTTTCAGAGTCTAGGGTGAACACTTGAAGCGTGTGTTAACTTGATGTTGCATACTGGGCTTTCTGAGTAGTAGCCTTTTCCTGGGAGGAGTAGAACTAAAAATTGGTAGGATTTACTCAAGTGGCTAATGTCACAAGAAAGCTGCTGGTTTGTAGCAATTTGTTTATGTAGGGTGACTTTCATCTAAACTGCATTTGGATTGAGGTGAAATTAACAGAGTAGTGCCATGATGTACCTGCAAATCAGAGCTGTAGAGATACAATTCTAATGGACAGTAATTTAGGCTGCAAAATTTGTAAGCATCCTCTGTGGTCTTTGAAGATGGGAAACTGCTAAGACTGTTCAGTGACACATGTATGTATATGGATCAAAGGAAGTTTAAACTGATCACTGTCTTAAAGGTTTTAGTGGAAAGTATTGGTTTTCCTTAGCGTACAGGGTAACTGTGTGGTGCAAGAGGACTGTAATTGCACAAAAAGCAATGAGTAAGTTTGTGTCATGTGATTCAGCTCCTGAACTTGAGTAAACTCCAGTGACCTCATTGGTGTGCACTTGCATTATTATTGGACATCATTAAGAGGCAAGAATCCAGGTGTTGTTCCTTTTGATTGCAAGAGGATTGCAGCCAAATGTCTGAGGACAGGGTGGTGACTTTCCTTGTAGATGGGGACAGGGCCTTGACACATCAATGTCAGAGGCAGTGCTGCTTCAAGATTGCAGCAAGAGTCTTAACCTCAGCTGCAGCTTGAAGTAAACTGCCATGGCCCAGCTGATGGGGCTGAATCCGGTTTGCAGGTTGCTTCCCTCTGGTCCTGTCTTGTTCCAAATGCAGGAACAGCAACTGAACCAGCAGAGGCAACCTGAACCACTGCGTGACGCTCTGTGGTAGCTCAGACCCAGACTGGGGGGCTGAAGGGTGGCTGGAGGTGTGTGTGGGTGAATATTAAGGACCAGCTGGTTCCTCTCTGTGCATGGGATGGCTTCCTCAAGAACAGCTTTAGCTTCTCCCTCTTTACTGTTGCAGGAAAGTGAATCTGTCAGTTTCTCCTTTAAAAAGAAGGCTCATAGCTCTGAAGCCTGGCTGGGTGATCTAGGTGATTCGGGGTAAGATGAGATCTAGTTTTTTAATTGGGAGAGGTGTGGTGTGTGGGCGAAGGAGGGCAGAGATTAAACAGTTCAACAGTACTTGGTTCAGAAAACTCCTTTGTGGCTAAGGAAAGACTGTCACATACATAACATGGCAGGCGGCCCTACAGGAGACATCTTGCTATTATATTCATGTTATACAAAGCTTAATTATCTATGCTCCTTTGCTGTATCTTGAGGGTGATTGTCACAGGTGGTTGCAAGACCTCAGTCACGTTATTTCCTCACCTGCAAGGCAGGGAGAGAAAATCATGGGAAGAGCTGTATGCAGTGTTTGGAATTGCGTGCTTAGGGTGTAGTATTACAACTGTCCATCCCTTTCCCCAACTGTACTGTCTTGTTTCATTCTGGGAGCTAATGGCTATCTGGTGATCCAGACAAGAGTTGATTTAGCCGAGAGCTAGCATCGGAACTAATGCAGGAAAAAGTAGTGTTTGCCAGATTTACCTCCCTAGTGTGACTGTGTAACCGGGAGAGTGCCTGGCCAGTATCGAGAGGGTTGTGAGGGCATGTATCTGGGAAAGGTTGGACTGACTCAAATTTAACATAATTATAAATGCACTCAAAGATTGGGATGTATTTTATTCAGACAAAAGAATTTATCTTGTTAACAGCCAAAGCTATTTGTTGCACCCTCTCTTATACTCGGTAAAGGAGGTAGAATGTGATTCTGCAGTTGCCCTTTCAAAGGATGAGTGGAGAAAAACCCAAGGAAAAACAGATCTGTGGGAGCTGCACAGTGTATCGTGTAACAGTAAAAAAACCAACTAACTGTAACGGCAAGTTGCTGTCAAGATAAGCCAAAGGTATATGGGTGGCTAATCCCTTGTTACAGCATACCATAGTGAAAACATCTTTGCACCATATTACTCATGCTAACAGACAGGCAGCTTTCATTGTAGCTTTCTCCTGCCTGAAAGAGGCTGTAGAAATTACATAACTGCTTCTTTTACCCCCTGCGGTAGACCTGCCTTTATGGCAGGTGTGCTAGTGTGGTGTTCATCTGAATATTAGAATCGAGAGGAAGGAAGGCCATTGGTTCTTGGGGTTGTTTTCTTAGCAACACAGAAGCTGGAGGCTGCTCTCCTGTTCTCTTCTGTTGCACTTGAACGATGTCTGGCTATGCATAGACAATAGGCAGGCTGCTGCCCACTGTAAATAGCCCATTGTACGCCGAGAGTAGGAGCAGCAAAGAACGGCAGAGTCCTGCCAACTGGGGTCATTGCCTTGGGATACTGGCTGTGCTGTAAAGAACGAGTCTTGGGTGCTGCAGGGTGTGCATGTGTACGAGCAGAGAGAGCTAGCTTTGTCTGAGCTGTACAGAACTTCTTAACCACATTGATAGGATGAGTTCAGAGGGATGCTTTTGTGGGCTGGATTTTGGGAATTGCTCTTTCTGTGGAGGTGGCCAGGACAAGTAGCTATCCCTGAAGCAGTTTTGCCCTGTTGTTAAAATCACTTTCCCATATCTCTCTGGTGTTGTTTCTAAATTTACAAACAAACCAAGGTCTACTGGTTATATTGAGGAAAAGGTGCTTTTTGATCTTAAATGTTGTCTGGTCTGCTCCAAGGTTTTGTGCTACATGTAGAACATGACTATCTGTCCTGGTTTGAGCTGAAGCTTCCTTGTTTTGGGAAATGGACAAATGGGAATTATTCCATGCAGTACAATAATTCTGCATTTAATTGGTTAAGGGAGTGTCACCGGTTTGGCCGAGGTAAAAAACCAAGATCTGGTAACCTTCCCTATCCCACCAGAGATAGGGGAAGGGAGAAAAAGAATTAGTGAGACCTCGAATATACTTTTTGGAAAAAACTGAAACAAACTTTAATAACACTACAAACCGATATACAGGGAGTCAGGTGAACGTAACGTTATGTCAGGAGCCTTTAAAAGCAGCAGGCCGGGGGAGTGTTGCGCTCTCGGGCTCCGGATGATTTCACAGAGGGAGGGCTCCTGCGAATCTGCTGGCCTGACTAGGCCTGGCTAGGCCCAACCTGTCGAACGACCAGGCCCGAGTGCTGAAGGCCTACACCCTCAGATCGCTGAGGATTACGGACTTTGAACTATTCCTGCCATGAGTCTTGTCTGAAATCGGGTGAAATATTCAGACTCCCCACTGTTCCGTACAGGGAGTTTTTTCTGCAGTTTTCTTGCTGCGCGGGGTTTTCCCCACCGTCTCGCCGCAAGAAGAATTTCACTTTCTCTGCCCAGAAGCTGCTGCAAAGTTTTCACTCCCACCTCACTGCTGGGTGTCTGCCAAGAACACTGACCTTGAACAAGACTGTTAAGAACTTTGGTTATCTAAGTCCTCTCTTTGTTTTTTTTTTTTCCCTTTCTTGGTTTGTGCATATGTATAGTAGCATATAGATGTGTGGATTTATTGTTTATTAAAAGTTTGTTTCAGTTTCCCAAACACAGACCGAGGTGTGAATTTCTTCCTTCCCCTTAAACCCCTTCTGTCTCTGGCGAGACAAAGGGGATCGTTAAGGAATTCGAGGAGTTATTACCTCGGTCCCTCGACCCTTAACACTATCACAGACAGGTGCTCCTATCTGGGATCTTCTTTTGAGTCTCTAGCTGTGATTTCCAATCATTTGCTATGTCCTGTTTTGCACTGGGGCCAAGTTTCGGAGTCCATTCTTTGTGGTCCAGATCCTGTCTGGATGAGAAGCAATTGCAGGACCTGAACTGGTGCAGAGAGCATGACTTTTCTTGCTTGTCTTGAGTGAGCAGACTTATCCTGGTCCTTCCTTGAGGAAAAGAACTGAAAACCAGATCCTAGCTCCACTGGGAAGATCTTTGTGTCTCAATCTAAAGGCTCTGAACTATTCTCCTTAGTCACAATAAAGACCCTGGATGTCTGGTGTTATTGGACCATGAGCCAAGTAACTACTGAGATGGTTCAAAAGTCTGGGAGGCATTGAAGTCCCCTTTCTTGATGGCACATATTTGGATGCATATGTTAATATGAATTTATCTCCCTGTTGCATCTGACTGTCTTAAATAGAGAAAATGAGTTGATATGACTTAGAGCAGGTAATGTTAAAGTTGGGAATTGCACGGTCTTGCAGAAAATTTAGTCCTAACCTTGTTTTTTTGTGCTGATGAGGCAGAAGATGCAATAAAGTCATCCCTCAGTATAAACCTAAGCAGTAAAACTTACCATGTAACTGAAAACTTGAAGTAAAGCTGCTCAGGAAGTGTTTTGTGTTACAGGCTGCTCTATAAATGGCTGGTCAAAGAAATCAGAAGTAGTGGTGTGCATCTCTTCCTCTTCACCTAGGCTGAAATCATAGCAGCAATGGAACTCTAGCATGAATGACCTGATTATGTTTACTTCAGTTCTTGGTAGCTGTAGTGGCACCACAACTCTTGAAAGTGTAACTCTGTAATTAAACACATTCCTAAATCATAGTGTGTGTGAGGGACACATAGTGATGAATGCAGAGAGGAATGCCACTGTCTGTTTTAAATCAGAGGTGTTTATTGTAGGGTTTGAGGAGAAAAGAGTTAAGCTTGCTTCTACCCCTTACATACATTATAGCCCCCTTTTTCTACTTTCATATTATGGTGTCTGTGATATACACAAAATTAAAATGAAAGAAAAGACTTCTTTGTTGGAGTTACTTTTTATTTTTGCTTTTCATCTGTGTATATTAAAGAAAATTTCTGAGGTAGTTTTCATGCCTGCAGTGCTAATAAGCTAATGCTGTCTAAAAAGGAACAGCATGGTAATCCTAACTGTTAAGCCAGTAATACAATTTTAAAATTTATTTTGTGCCAAGGGAAGATAAAGAGGTTCCTTGTTAATAGACTCAGTTCTTCTCTACCTTCCGTTACTGCAGCCTGATGTGTTGTGGATTTTGAGTATGGTCTGCTGTGTATCGCAGCACAAATAACCAAAAGGCGGTTCTGTCGTGGCCTTACACTGCATATCTAGGTAATGCAGCCGTGTACCCTGAGGCTATGCCAAAAAGAAAAAGGAAGGGAGGGGTGGAGGGGGAAGAGAGGGCAGTGCCTTCAGGCTGGGGAGTGCTCTGTGCGTTTGGGACCCTTGCACATAGATGGAACTTGATTCCATCCTGACACTGCCCCACCCATGACCTTACTTCAGCCTGTCCTTTTGCTAATTAACATTGTGAAACCATGGACTCTTTGAACTAAATTTATTAGTTTTGGTCTTCAGCAAATCCTTGTCTAAGTACTTGTTAGACTTCTTGTGCACTAGGCAGTTCTTCTGTTGCCTGGTTAAGTAACTGCCCTTGAAATCTTTACTGCTGCAATCAGACTATAAACTAGAGATTTTCCTGTAGAAATGTGAGATCAGCCTGGTATGGTTGGTTTTAAAACTAAAAAGCACATAATTCTGTCTGTTTGGATTTCTCCTACAGTGCTGTCCTGCAGCAGTGCATTGTTACACAGTATGGTCTAGCTATTTAAACACATATCTTGACATTCTTTAGGTCCTTTGTTTCATTTTATTGTCCAGAGGAAATGGCTGGACCCAAATGATCTGAGTAAATACATCTCACCTCTTGAAGCAAGCAGGAAAGGGCTGATTCCTGCCCCACTCCCCATCCCTGAGCAGCGGGTGCTGACAGTGCCTGCAAACGCTGCTGCCGGGTGGGCAGAGCAGGGCGGGGGCCCTTCGGTGGGGTGACACGGGGTGCGGGCTGCCATTGGCCCCAGGCAGGCCAGCTGCCTGCTGCTTACCTCTCACCTACTGGGCAGGAGCTCGGGGGTTCGGCATGTGACAGACGTCCCAGGAGACCTTGGCTACAGAGGAGAGCACCAGCTGAGCTGACTGCTATCCCCTTTTTCCACGGCTAGTTCTTGCGGTGGAATATCCATGTCAGCAAGTGCTGACAGGGAGCAGCCTCTTTCAGCTCGTCCTTCTATGTGAACGTGACAAATCAAATGTGCTTCCTGTGCTTGATGATACTGCTGTGTGCTGCTGCCTTGGGCCCCCTTAGATGCTGCTTTAGCCTGCCTCATGACCAGAGAGGAGTTGCTGGGACAAATGGGAAGCTTGCTAGCATAGAGGAGCTGTGGGAGAATATCAGCTTTGAAGGCAGCTTGCTGTAGTGACCTTTCTCTGTATGATTGAAGGGAGAGGAGAAGAGAGATTTTTATTTTACTGGATTAGAGATGAAAAATCCTGCTCCTGCTATGCTATTACAGGATTAGAATGTTATGCAAATACAGGCAAGTTAACATTTTGTAGCCCAGCCCTCCCTCTCCCAGACTTCCCAGTTTAACACTTACTGTTTGAACAGTCTTACAGTACAGCTACTCTACAAATATAACCATTTTGCATTTGTGAAATTCTGTCCTTCAAAACGGAAAAGGCAAAAGTTTTGTTAAACTGTGGTGTCTGTTAAAAGCAATATTAAAACCCTGAGGAAGCTGATTCCTCTCAGCCCCTCCTGTTTAAGTATGAAGTAGTAGTTGCTTGCTTACTTAATTGCAGCACAGAAGTCTAAAGGTATTGCCTGCCTAGCAGCAGATCAAATTATCTTGGTAGTGGGAAGCCAGTAGGACAGAGCATACATAGCTCTCCCACGATAACAGTGAATTGAAAGCAGATTTCAAATCTTTATGTGTAACTTCCTTTCATATCAACAGATTCCTTCATTGCCACAACCACACTGAACTGCAATGCAAGCACATGAGCTGTTTAGACACTTACGAATGCCAGAACTTGTGGATGTCAGACAGTATGTGCGCACCCTTCCGACAAATACGCTGATGGGCTTCGGTGCTTTTGCAGCTCTCACGACCTACTGGTATGCAACAAGACCGAAAGCACTAAAACCGCCATGTGATTTAGCAATGCAGTCTGTGGAAGTAGAGGTAAGTGTCACTTGATGGATACTCTCATATACTGAATTTTGAAGCCTAAAGTGGCCCTAGGAGAGACCAAACTCTGATATACAGAAGGGTATTTCTATGCTTGTAGTGTGTGGGGACACATCTGGGTTTTTTCTGAAATACTGAACTCAGTTTTTTGGCTCTCTGAGCTTCCGATTTGGCTGGTGGCAGGAAACTTGTGCATGTTAGAATTGCCACAGTGTGGCTTTCAATTTCTGTCCACATCTTTCGGTGATGACCTATAAAATTAGGTCTTGGAGTCAGTATGTATGCTAGTGTATACTGATTAGACTAATAATTTTGTTATATAATATAATAATATTTAGTTTATAATAGCTGACAGATGGGACTTTATATTGGGTTACAAGCAGGAAAAGGGTACTAACTGTCCTCAAATGCTCTGTGGAAAGATATATTAGTCCTGCCAAGAGATCCCAGCCATAAAATTAAATTGAAATTAAAGCAACCACCTGCTAAATTCTGGATATGCTGACTTAGCTTTTCTCTTATGCTTTACAGAGGCAGACAGAGTTGCCCTTAGGTGGTATTTTTTTAATAGTGAGGTCAAATACAGAAGCAATCATACTGAGAGGAACTGTTGCTTAGAAGCAAATATAGACAATTGATTATATGGCTGGTGTTTCCCGAGCTACAGGTACAGCAGTTCCCCTGTTCACTAGAGAGTCAAGGTTTTACCACTTACTTAATTCTTTCAAGAGTACCTTTGTATTTCTTCTGCGAAGACAAGGTGTTTTCTGCTTTTGAAGCAAGGAGACAGCTTTAAAAGATGGTGATCTTCAAGGGAGATACTTTTAAAATGTAGGATTGCAAGGCTGACAATTTCTCGCATTCCTCTTGATAGTCAGAAACTGCCACTACAGATTTGTTTTGCATATGCTTGCAACCTAAGTCTAAGTCTCCCTTTACAGCTTGTTCTTCTGTGTGGATAGACTGCATCTAGTTCTCCTGTACCAAATACAATTAACATAACTTCTTGTACTTGGGAGTAGATGTGCACAAATGTGGCTGAGCAGTTTGAAATTCACAGTAGTAGGTAAACTTTTATGAACTCTAGCAAAGCCAACTCTTGTCATAGTCTCAAATCAGGCACTTTCTTTGCAATGTTTCATGATGCTGAGATTGAAGAATGAAGCATTAGTTGGTCCTTCCATTCAAAAGTTTAGTCAGTACCATTTTTTTCCTAATCTTCTTCCCAATATGGTATATAGTATGCTTACTGACATATACTGTTCCTATAGCAAGTAATGGCCTGCTATTAGAAGTATGCAAAGGGGAAACAAAAATATGCTGTGGCAATTATCAAATTAGCAGAAATATCTCTTTTCAAGGAATGCATAGAGTAAAGATCCAGTGGTTAGATCTTGCTTCTCTTGGTGAGATTTACCCAATCCTGACCGCAGCCACTTAGACAGTGGGTGGAATAGTCTTGTAGAGCCAGTTTTGGAGGCTGGAATAACTAGCAATATGACACAGTGAAAGCTTTCAGCTGTGGAGAGTCTCACTAGTCACTGTAGACTTTCAGCAGTTTTGGGGGCTTTGCATTGGAAGATGATAAAAGAGTAGTACTCAATTGGCTATAAAACCAGTGACAAGCACTGACTTGCTTGAGACTCTTGACAGCAGTCTCAGTTCATTACCTTTACCTCCTCAAGCTAAGCTGCTTGTTACTGCTGGAATCAAACAAAAAACAGCTGAGTTCTAAATGCTGGAGCAGATCACCTTGGGTGCTGTCACACAATGGGGTCACACAGCATGTACAGGGAGGTGATCAGGCCCACTCAGCATGAGTTGACTATCCTGATCTCCTATGATGAGGTGTCCTGCTTGGTGGATGAGGGAAAGGCTGTGGATGTTGTCTACCTAGACTGTAGTGAAGCCCTTGATACTGTTTCCCATGGCACTCTCCTGAAGAAACTGGCTGCTCATGGCTTGGGTCAGTGTGCTCTTTGCTGGATAAAAAACTGTCTGGATGGCCAGGCCCAAAGTGTGGTGCTGAATAGAGTTAAATCCAGTTGGTGGGTGATCACAAGTAGTACTCCCTGGAGCTCAGCGTTGGGGCCTGTTCTCTTAAACATCTTCATCAATGATCTGGATGAGGGGATTGAGTGCACCCTCAGTGAATTTGCAGATAGCACCAAGCTGGGTGGGAGTTTTGATATGCTTGACAGTAGGGAAGCTCTACAGAGGGATCTGGACAGGCTGGATTGATGGGCCAAGTCTGCCCCCTGCAGAAGAGTGGCTGGAAAGCTACCTGGTGGAGAAGGACCTGGGAGTGTTGGTCAACAGCCATCTGAATGAGCCAGCAGTGTGCCCAGGGGGCCAAGAAGGCCAATGGCATCCTGGCTTGTATTAGCAAGTGTGGCCAGCAGGAGTGGGGAAGAGGTAAGGGCTGCTGCGAAATCTCTAGCTTATCTTTGTGCTCAGAATATGCATGTTTGTGACCAAAGCATGACTGGCTAGTACACTTTCCCTCTTAGGAAAACAAAAATTGGGTCTATTACCTCTGAGGCATTGTAGAGCCAACAGTGTCTTTTGACATTACTGCTCATCCCAAGCAGCTTATGTCAACAAAAGCAGCTACCCATAGCTTGAACAAAAGCAGCTATCTCATGTGACCCAAACAGGTGTTGACAGGGTAACAAATGCCTCTGTAGAATAAGTCTGTTTTCTTTGGCTGTTGCTATTTGGAACCAATGTCAAGGTTTTACTTGGCCCAGCGCTTGGTGTGTAGGGAGTCAGGTTCCTGCAGCATCCTGAGCTGCTGCAAGGGCTGCCTTACGTGAGTAGCCAGAGGTGATTCTCACATTAATAAGATTTTATTGCCTGGGTCCTCAAGAACACTTTGGTAAAACTGACAACCCTTTAGAGCTCTTACCTCTGTAGTGGACAGATCTGTTAGATCCCACTCAAATAACTTGTGTGAAATTAGCCAAACTTTCCAGTCCTGAGATTCAGATGTTTGGTTGTGCTGACCAGTGATTTTTAGAAAAGTTTGTGAACAGATCTTTCCCT
>NW_010413616.1:12886-19833 GCF_000710305.1 Buceros rhinoceros silvestris
TTCCCTAATACTGCACAAATATTCTGGCTAAGGACCCTTTGGACAGGCTGTTAAAATACAGTTCTTGCTACTGTCAAGCAAAATGTAGACCAATACCATAATACTGCCTAGTAGATGACTTCAAACTGGGAGCATTAGGTAAGGTCTAAATGATCTTCAGCATACCATGTGTATTTCACTGCATCTCTGAAGAATATCATTGAAGTCCTGATGGTCTTCACACAAGGAGCTGGGTGGTTTTCAGCAAAACTCTTTCCTCTGGGGCTGCTGAAAATTCATTTAACTTCACTTTACTTTGGGAAGAATAAAGTAAGCAGAACTGTAAGTTGGTTATGTTTCTCTTTACTGAAAAATCATGACAACTGATGGGGTCTTTTCAGTAGCCTGTTAGTTTGTTTTTCACAAGGACAGTGCAGTCAGTCTTGTATTTAAGTAGTGTGCTAAGTCTCATTCTCACAATTGGTTCTGCCTTGGGCCCCACAAAAACTGGTTTTGTGGGTGCTGAGTAATAGAGCATGTAAACAAAACAGTAGTAGCTCAGATGAGGAGAAAGCGTATTTCTTGACTGTTGCCAAGGAATGGTTCAGGATATCATATTTCAACTGAAGCAGGAATTGTAGCACATCAGACGTGGTACTGGTACATTGTACTTGTTGACATTACCTATGAATGTGGTTACAAACTGCACTGGGTGGTCTTCCTCAGGTTAGCTCCAGAGATGGTGAAACTGAGGAAATACAGAAGCTGACCTTGGTTATCCAAGTTCTGTGAAATCACTGTAACATAGCAAGCAGTTGTGCTCTTCTTTCCAGGCAGAGACATGTACTAGCGAGCTGTTAAATCTTCTCTGCAGTAAGTAGATGTTGGTCTGAGTGCAAGTATGCTCTTGAATTCCTAATGTTACAAATTTTTAGGAAGTTAAGCCAGCCATTAACTTGTTTGGGTCATGTCCACAGTGTACATTTCAACTGACTGTCAAAGTGGTGGTGAGCACTGCATTACGCATAGCTTTTTGCTAAAACAAGTTGGACTTGTTTTAGTGTTAAAGTATTTTTTTTCTTTCTGTGTCTTTAGTGTGCTAGCTTCTTTCTGTGGACATGGGCAACATGACATGTTCTGCAGATAAACCTGTGTTTATCCAGCTTATATGTGAACAGGTGCTGTCTGGTCTTCCAGGGTACGTTGAAAACAGGAAAACAAACCAGTGGCTAGGAGGAGCCTGTGATTGCATATGAATAGCTTTTTGACATCATGGATAATGGCACAATTCAGGCACAGATTTAGTTGGTCTGGAATTTGACTTTGTGAAAGAGCCAGGAGTTGACTACAGTCACTGATAGAGAGACTCTTAGGCAATGTTTACCCAAGATCCCCCCTTCCAGGACTCCTGTTCTTGGCAGGCTCCGGCCGCCCCGTGCCCAGGTCTGTGATGTCCAGAGGTAGAGCAGTGACTCTTTCACGGGCACCCCCTTGCCGTGGGGAAGGAGCTTGCGTGCCCTTGTGGGGTTGAGAGCTGTGCTGGTGGTGGCATGTGCCTCCAGTGGGGTCTTCCAAGCCAGACAGGTCTCAACTGAAGGGTCAGACACAGTGTGTCCACAGGCAGGATGGGCTCTCTAGCCTTGGGGCAGCCATCCTAGGAGAAGGACAACTCTGACTCCAAACCTGCGCAGATGGAGCTTTAAACAATGTAATGGGAAACCTTGCAGATATTTCACCTGATGGTGAAAAGAACTGAAGTTCTCTCAAGCAGAATTTGCCAATCCTCATAACAAAAGGCAAATTCCGTCAGGAAATTCCAGTTCATTTATAACCAACAAATGTGTCCAACCTTTCTAATTGGTTTTTTTAGGGTGGTGAACATGCTCGAAGGTCCTCTCTTCTTAACAGTGATGAACCATTGGTTTACTACTATGATGATGTGAGAACAGTTTATGATATCTTCCAAAGGGGTGTGCAAGTATCAAGTAAGTCTAAAATTAAAGAGAAATTTTTCAACAATATGTCAAGAACTAAAGGTCTGGGCTCTCTTGAAGTGCATTTGGGGATAAGGGATGTCTACCTAACAATAAGAGAAATATATTCAATGTGAGCTTTCTTGAAGGCAAATTTAACTGTGATCTTTTGTGAAGCAGAGGTTCACACAGATTTGTGTGAACAAAGTCAGTGCTGTGTTCCTTAGCCTAGTCTACCTTGTTGCCTCTGTCTCCTTTCCCAGCTTCTCTACCTGCCCTCCCTTTAAAACAAAAGGTTTGTTTTCTGAAGGTGTCTGAAAATCTAGAGACTTAACACTGTGAACATAGTTAGTGTGGTGTCAGGACAGAAGAGTCAGCAATTAAATTTTGAGTAACATTTTATTGTCTTTTTTTAGATAACGGTCCATGTCTGGGTGTTAGAAAACCAAACCAGCCATATGAGTGGATCTCCTATAAAGAGGTAAGTAGCCTCACCAGCTTACTGTTAGACCTGCTTTTGCTTGCTGAGACCATTGATACAACACCCAGTAATGTGATATAACAAATCTTAATTATTTATAGATGTTTTAAAGTAATAGCAGAGTATTGCTGAAAGGTTCTAGTTCCTATTAGAGAATTTTAAAGGAACAGCCGCAAATATGTACAAGAGGGAGAAGAGTATCTCCTGCACTTCCTTGGTTTAACCGTTTTACTTCAGAACTTTTGGGGTTATCTTGGCAGCTTTTAGCAGCTCATTGCTGAATTGTTTAGAACTTGAACACTGCCTCTGAAGGGCTGCAGCTTTGAAGTAGTATTCAGGGACTCAGACTGCTACTACTTTAGGCGCTCGCTTTCAAGCGGCTCATTTTACGCTAGGAAGAGTACTATCTACAGATGTTACTTGTGCTTCTGGACATCTTGTCTCCATAGTGCTGAATGATTGCTGTTTAGGGTGTTAACAGATAAACTTCAAAATATGTTCCTTCATGATTGCTAAAAATATCTTTATGCAAATCTTTAACACCTGTGCACTTTTAGGTCATTCCTGACTTAATCAGTTATTGTCTTCAAATTTGTGTAAACCTTGCCTATTGCACACAGTTAAAGGTCACTAAACGTCTTTTGTATGTAGCAGACCTCCCTTTTTCCAAGGTGATTTTGCTGGGTACTTGTTAGGTGCAACCTCTTTTTAATAAAGCTTTGCTGTTGGAATCATGTGACTAACATGGATTCAGGTCATGTACTATATAGAAAGCATTTAGAAAATTGCCTTCCCAAGTTTTTTTTGTAGAACTAGCTGGGTTTTGCTTCCTTATTCCCCTGCATTTTGAAGGGAGAAATGCTATTCCCATAGGCACCGAGTGAAGCAGAAGGAAGGCATATGTAGTGCTTGTGATTGAGCAGAAATGTAATGCTGAATCATTCCAGGGTCACTTCCAGGGTTTTACACAGATACAACAAACCAGTGTTTTCTGTGCCTGAGCTCAATGCTTAAACTTACACTTAACACCACTTTCAAGTTCAGCTGGATTAAATGCCGCCTCTGCTGCATATTGAGTGCAAACGTATCTACCATCAGTGCAGTGTAATCGCACTACAATGTTTAGGTTATCAAAGTCAAGAGACATCCAAAAAGCCTTCCATCTACTTCATACTGGTTATTTGCCTTCTTTTAACACTTAAGGTAAAATAATGCTGAGGGGTGTCTATTGATGAGATTGTTCTTATTTTTTTGTCTTGTCTTTATTTTTGTCCCTCCAGGTTTTGGACAGAGCTGAGTGTTTGGGCTCTGCATTACTCCACCGAGGCTTCAAACCAGCTCATGTTCAATATATAGGAATCTTTTCACAAAACAGACCTGAGGTAATTTACTTGGCAGTGCATATATCGGTGGTGTAGCTGTTACTGGAGTGGCCCACTCTTGTGTCTGTAGCTTTTTGGCAGTGTACTAAGCTATCTTGCTAAGAGTCCATTTGGTTGGGAAAAGTCTAAAGACTGACATTGTAGACTCACAAACCATAGACGTGGCTCCTTCAGCTAAGAACCAAAACTGATAATTTAAACAACTGTTAGTGTCTTATTTTTTTTTTTTGCTCCTGGAACTGAATGTAGAAGGCTGGAGAACAGGAAGATAATTAGGGAATCCAGAAGAAATCATCTCATTCTCTTTTCTTTCCAGGTTATAGGGGAGGCCTGTTTAATGGGAGGCTAAAGTAGTACTTAGTATTCACTTTCTCTTAATGACGTTGGAGTACAAGGAATTGAGAGTGGTTGGAAGTCACAAGGAGGTGTTTAAAGCCTTCAAAACCCAAAGAAACACTTGGTGATTAAATATTTGGACAAACAGATGATGGCTAAAGGTGATAGTTCTCTCTTTGGCAGAGCCCTGGAGACAAAGATTCTGTGAGGGAGAACTGCTGATGAAGCCAAAAATTGAAAATAAATTGCAGTTTATTAAAGGGGTAGAAAGACTGAAAGTGACATAATTAAAGAAGATTCCCTGACAAAGCAAAATGATATTATGAACCCAAGACAACTATGGGGATATTTAGATTGTTTAGCTAGAGTCTGTCTATTTTAGCACAGAAGTGGTTCTAGATTGCGGTTTCTAAAAATACTATGAAGTATACAGTAAATATTTAATCTTTATTAAATCTATTTAATAGGACTGAATTTCTCTAACCTATGTTTATGTGCTTGATGGCTTGAGCTAATACTTGCTGCATTAAGCTAGTTCAGTCCAAACCTAAATTAAGACAGGAGAGTTGTTCTTCATTTAGTCAAAAATACACTGTCCCTCCTGATTAAACATTCCCAGCTGGGTGCCGTTATCTAGATCCATCTACAGTGTTGATAGGATTAGAAGCTGTATCAGTGGCTTGGTAGTGTTGGACAACAGCTTGTTGTTGGATCTCTTCTGATTTAAGTTTATCACTGAGCCTTCCCTGCTGTCACAAGCTGTGTCGCAGGTGACCTTGACCCCCTTCCTTCTCTCCCAACTCACACCACAAAAAACCCTCTAACTAGCCCTGTACGGATTAAGAGAAACATTTTTTCCAGACTCTTAAATCTGCAGTAGCTTGCTGTTTGGATTTTCCTGCTGGAATTCCACTTCTAACAGCTACAGTTTTATATCTGTAATAAAGTCTGGGATACCTCCAACTAGGAAGCTGTTAAATGACATGGTGTTACAGACTCTTCAGTTCAGTCCCTTGTGCTTATGATATTATGAACTGGGAGTGAAAAAAGGGAGCCAGATGTTAATCTGATTTCAGTTTAAACTGTTTCTCTGCAGAAACCTGGGTGCAAAGTCTTTGACTGGTGGGTCACTGGGTTTTCTGGAGGAGAGTGTGGTAGTATGGTCTGCTCTTTGATCATAGAGACAAAATGTGCTTGAGTTGCATTGCTCTAGCATGCTTTGAGTTGGGTCAGGAATGAGCTGGAAAAACTTGTTTAAACCAGCAGTTTTAAACCTGGGGTTTTCCCTGCTGAAAACTACTGGATAGGTGTTATGACATCCAGACATGAGATTATGTTTAGGATTAGTGATTATGTGAAGGGTTTTTTGTGTGAAATGATTCACATCTGTCATTTCAGGGAATGACTGCCTGGGAAATCCCCTAATGGGGAAAGTCCTAGCACGGTACTTGCTAAAATTCTCACTAAGAAAACAAATTTGGATTTAGAAATAAAAAGATTACTTTTTCTTTGAGTAACTGGAAAACAGATGATCACTTCTGCAAGCAAGGAAGTTGTGTTTTGGATTGAGAAAACAGCATGATGAAATACAGTGCCCCTTAATAGAAGATCAGAGTTGTCAGAAAACAAACTGATACTTTCAGACTGTCTGTATCCAGTACAAGTTCCTTGCTTGGGCTTTGAGAAACAACTGAAGTGTCAAAGTTCGATACTTGTGTTTAAATACTCTAAACTTCAGAAGATAAAATGGACAAAAAATGTCTTGGCAGTCCAGAAAATAAAGATGCTGGTTGTTGTATAAGGAATGATGGTGTGTAAGGGTTGTTGGAGACTGCAACAGGAAGCTTTTATGACTGAGAAGTTTCTGAGGTCTACTGCAGTAGACCCCCACCCTGTTAAAATAAGGACTAAACTTCAGGCTGCTGAATAGCAATACAGCTGCCCCCTTGTTACATGTACAGGTGGATGCTATGTAGGAAGAAATAGTCAGTTAACCCTTTCATGGCTGGTATAGGTGTGCCTGCTTAGACTCACCTGTATGTTTAAAGTCTGCATAAAAGTCTAGTTACCTGTTAGCTGGCCTTGTACTAGTTAGTTTTATAAGAAGTGTCTTTGGACAAGAGGTGTATAATGTACAGAATTCCCTTCATTTAAGGCTGTCTTAATCAGTAGAGAACTTACTTTAGGAAACTTGCCCCTAACAAGAGTTTGTAAAACTGAGATCTAGCAACTTTTTAAACATAGCCTCTAAGTTAGATATTATATGAAATAACCAGCTGAATGATGTTTATACTTGTCATCATATGGAGATGAGGTAACTGGCTGGCATTCTGCAGAAACACTGGAAATTGTGACAGAATTTGGGGTGGGAAAGGGAGGCAAGCACTCCTGTTAATGCAATGCTTGCTGAAGTAGTGGTAACTTTTGAAGATGCATGTTTTGTTCCTGTAACTGACTAAACCTACTGTGTCTGGGAATTTTTGTCACTCTTCTATGATGGGAAAAACTCAAATGTTACAGTTCCACTGGTCTTATCAGGTATCCAGAGGCTCGTATTTCAGGAGTTACACGCTACCCTCTGTTTTGGTGTAGCTACACTTGTTTGCAAACTACCCAATAGCTACTATCTGGAAAAAGAATTGCATGACTATCTTACCTTGATGATACTTTGGATGAAATCAAGCTTGCTGTAAAGCATTGGCAGCTTGCATAGCGCACAACAGACCACAGCCATGTTGTGTTTAAGTACTGCACTTGTTAGCAGGCAAATCTTTCTTATTGCAGCTTGCAGGAATG
>NW_010413616.1:19889-40474 GCF_000710305.1 Buceros rhinoceros silvestris
GCAGCGTGGAGGAATGCTATTGCATTTATTACTGAAGTCTTGACGTTGGATTCCTTTAAAGAAGAATGGTTAGTCTTGAAAAATGCTGAGAAACTTGCTGGGGCTGGCTTTCCAAAGGACTTTTAGTTTTACTGTGTGATTCATATACTATGGTAATATAGAATATTGAAGGCTTTGCCTACCTTCATAACCTGAAACCAAGAAAAATTATTGTACTCTTACTCAAAGTCTTAGTTTACCTATTAACAGAAAGGGGAGACAATTAATGTTAACTGTTTTTCAAAAGTACTTAAAATTACTCCCAGGATTGGATTCTTTCCTATAGTTCCTTTTTGTATTTCTTTCTTTTGCAAATAAAAATTTAGGTCTTCAAACAAATGATACAAACTGCCACTTATTTTTTAGAAAGCCTTGTACAAATGAGCTCTGTCCTATTAGTTTTCTTGGTAGAGTCCAAATGTGAGTCTTGGAGGTCTTTACGATAAACAAACACATACTGACTTGCATCTCTTCTTTTTGTACAGTGGGTTATCATTGAACAGGGATGCTATGCATTCTCCATGGCGGTGGTGCCACTCTACGATACACTGGGAACTGAAGCAATTACATACATTGTGAACAAAGGTAGGACACTCTCAGTAGTCCAGCAACTGAATGTGAGATGGCAGAGCTGTCTGAAGGCAGAACTACGCGTCTTCAGAAGCCATGTTCTGAAGTATGTATGGATCTAGTCTAAACTCAACTTGTCATATTGATAATGTCATTCTCTTTCAACAGCTGACTTGTCATTGGTTTTCTGTGACAAACCTGACAAGGCCAAACTTCTGCTAACCAGTGTGGAAAAGGGGGAAGCTCCAGTGCTCAACACCATCATTATCATGGAGCCTTTTGGTGTGGATCTTGTTGAGCGTGGCAAAAAGTGTGGGGTAGAAATCTTCAGCATGAGAGAAATAGAGGTAATAAAGCACACTTAACCTACTTTACTGTTTTCTTGCTGCTTGCTTGTGGAGGGAGAAGATGGTGTCTGTCAAACAGATTTTAGGACTGTGAACAAAATGTGGTTGATTAGTTTAAGAATATTTAATTATCTCTTGGAATGAAGTTTATACAAAATTTAAAAATAGAAAGAAACCAACTTGCTAATAGTATTTCAAGGTGCTCAAAATGTAAAGGTTTTATATGCCAAGAAGACAGAATGAAAAGCTTGTTAACATAGTCCAAACTGAACGTCAGATCTGAATGTTAAGGCATGTCCATGTGAAGCAGTAATATGGTAATACTGTGTCTAATAGTTCAGAAATACTTATTTCAATAGGAGCCTGTGTTGGTTTTGGTCTTGTGAAAAATGGCATCCTCCTCTGTACAGTAAATCTACAAAATGTTTTCTGGGGGAGGAGGAAAACGGCAGTAAACTGTTCCAGAGTAAGCTTATGAGGGGAATGAGACTTACTGGTTTTGGAAATAGAAACCATTTTGCTTAGCCACTGAATGATCAAGTCTTGTTTTTTCCTGTAGTTACTTTGCATAGATCTTGCGCAAGTTTATTTCATAACTTCACTCATTATTTGGAGAACTGTCCCAGGATCAAATTGCATAAAGTACATCTTTACTGAGATTATGAAATGGAATTTAGCCTGGCTCCATTTGGGAGTTCTGGGGAAGGCTTGGCTCGCTAAGGCTTGAGTATCTCCAAATAAGTGTGCTTGTCTTGTGCAGGTGTCAGTAACTGATGTGAAATACTTCATTTCACGGAACTGGTTTTCCCAGCAATTTTAACTACTGTGTTAACAGGGCCACCTTCTGGTAAAGATACAAAAATGCCAGCATGTCCTTTTGAAAAAAGATGACGAATGATATCACTGCTAACTAGCCTCAGCAAGACTGCCAGGTTGAAAAGGGGCTGAAAACCTTATGCAGAGTAGATGACTTATATAGCTCACTACGAAAAGAGCTAGGCTGACCTTGGAAAAAGATTGACCGAACTGCAAGATGCTGCACTAAAAGTAGCTTCTTTCCTTGAGTTGATCTTTAGTTTTTGGCAGAGGAGGATGCTTTCCACTGGATCATCTAGCTACAGAAAAACAGAATCGGTGGTGAAGTTTAGATGCTCAAGTAGTGACTTCCAGCAGTACTTTGTTGCGCTACTTTGTTGCTCTACTTTGTTTGGATGAGTGCAGTCAGTGCTCAAAAAGCCTCTTTTAAATCTCAGAAGTTATGCAAACTTAAATATTTCTAATAATGTTTCAATGAGCAGGAAGAAGTTTTGAGTTTTGTTGCTTTCTTTTTCTTTTTTTTTTTAAAGGGGTAGAGGCTTTGTCTCCTGAAAGGCAACTATGAACTGTTCAGGAGCTTAGATTAGAATGGAATGACTATTTCTAGCTTTCAGTACATGTTTTCTGGATTTCTGGCTTAAGCTTATTGCTCAGCTGTGCTTTATAGGTAAGGTGACTAGTTCTGTGTATCTCCCATATGCCATTTGGTTTCTGATGCCTAATATCTGTATGTATGCTGTGGTTAAAGCTGAGTAGCTGTGAATAAATGACCCTTCAACAGGAAGAGATGTTGGAGTTCCGTTCTAGGAGATCAAAAGAGGTGTGTCGAGACCATATTAGCTGTATATTCAGTAATACCACATCTTACTCAAAACTGGTGGTAGGGAGATATTGAGCTTCTGGTAGTACTTGAAATGCAGATGCTGTTTTGAGCAGACAGCTACATTGTTACAGTGGCAAATTTTTGCATAACGGCACTGTTTCAAAAGGGCAAATTTACAGATATGGGAATGCTAATTGTGTCTGATTCCTTTTTTCTTAATCTAAGAGGTACATCATACTAAAGGAAGTCTAGGGCTAGTAAAGGAATGCATAGTGCTATTGCCTTTACAAGAACACAGTGGTGAAGTTGATGCATGTGCCCTCAAAGTGTGCTTGCAAAGCAATACTTAAAAGGTCCATTTCTATTTGTGTAAGTCCTTAAGCTAGTATTGTGTCTAGTCTTAAATAGGTTTAGATATTGAACATAGCTTTCAAATGTTTCCTCTTAATAATTACATCCTTGGTGATAAAAGGATCTTCTTGATATCCATTCCCTTCTGCCTGAAGAACCATGGCTTTAATGGTCAGATCCGAATAACTGTATGGAGGGAGAGGGAAGAAGAGGTTCTGAGTGTTCTTCACTCTTCAATATAAAAGGAGTAAAAATCCCCAATGGCCCTTCATGGGGAAACTCAAGTTTTCCCTCTCACACGCAGTAATGTTGGTGTGAGGTTCTTGGTGAGATGAGTCTTGCTTCACATATTAAAAGGCTGTCAGTGGCACATGTCTTCTGCATGAGGTATAGAATTGATTGCCTGCTGTGGCTTGTCATAACACTGCTTAACCTTGAGCTTCTCTAGTGAGTGACTTCTGGTTTACTACCTGGAAAAAAAAACCCAAGAGTTTTAGATTAGTTATCAATTTGTATTTGTAGAACATGGTAGCTATTCTATATAACTTTATAATGTCCTTTAAAGCCTTTGTTACTCTAAGTTAATGCCAGACAAGAAAACACAGACAGTCTAAATAATAATGGAATATTATGGTGTTTGGTTAATTTAAAGCAAAAAAATTACATGCTCATGTCCAAAACTGTCTCTCTCCCCTTTCTTTCCTTTCTGTAGGAGCTGGGAAGAGCACACAGGCAAAAACCTATAGTAAGTATGAAATTTGTTCAAGTGACAATCTGAAGCTCGATAGCATTCTGTAGATCAAACTAGTAAATATCCCTATCTTCCATAGCTCAAAAGTAACACTAGTATTTCAGTGTTTTGTGCAGGAAAATCTTTTCCCTTGCTGTCTTAACCATACTAATACTTTCTTAACTCTCATAGCCTCCAAAGCCAGAAGATCTAGCAGTCATCTGTTTCACCAGTGGAACGACAGGTACACCTCATTACATAATGCAGAGTTTATTATCCTGTATGTGCAAAATTAATTCAGAAGCCCTACTATTGTTTTTTTTTTTTCAAGACTCCCCTGCTGCTGCATCTTTTTGGCAAGTAGTAGCTGGGGAAGTTTTATGGTAAGGCATGGTTTCAAATTTTTCCCCCCATTGTTCAATACAGAGTTAGAGTATTGGGGGGTTGGAGGTGTTTACATTTTTGGGCTTGGACAGAAGTACTGCACCTGTATTTCCATTATAATAAGGTTCTGCATCAGACTTGAGACTTTCAATTCTTCTGTAGTAGTCTTTTGTACTGTATTAGCAAAATTTGTTCCTTAACTCTAAGCAACCTTGCTGTAAGGCCAAAAGAGAAAGACTAGCTAGATGTCACAGTCCCATTTGACATTTGTGAGTTGATATCAAACACTAGCAGGCAGTAAAAGGGAAGATACCCCAAGAAGATGCCTCTTTAAAGCAGATACAAGAATAGAAGTTAATCTGGGTTTGATAGCTGCATCTTCACAGAAGTGTTAATTTTGGATGAGAAGCTTATCTGAAATACAACAATTTCTTAAGGATTTGCTCTCCTCATGAAATTTCAGGACTTGAGCACAAATTTACTACTTAACCATTATCAGCTATTCTTGAAACATGTTAGCAAGTTCTCTTCCTTTGTTCAAAGAGAGGTATTAACATTAAAGAAGGAACTGATCGATTGCAATGCTATTAGATTAGTTTTACCACTGTTTTGTAACTTCAAGGATCTAAAAATTTCACTGTTGCATCCTGATGTGCTTCTTCCTTAGGAAACCCCAAAGGAGCTATGATCACTCATCAAAACGTAGTCAGCAATGCTTCAGCTTTTGTGAAAACTACAGAGGTAAACTGCAAAAGTTAACATTGTGGATTTGCGTGAAGGGAAGATTCTTGAAAGTAAAATCGACACTGAAATCTCATTAACTTTGGTCTTAACTTAGTAAAATCCAAGTGGAAATCTGCCTGTTACTGAAACTGCTAGATCAGAAGTCAGTGTTTACTGGTTTCTTCTGTCATGGTCAAGAACCTGACAGATTTATAATTTGGTCTGATCCAAGCAAAATGTTATAAAGATCCTGATGTGGACCTACATTGTTATATTCTGCCACAGGCTTAGTGTTTGTCGTTAGCACGAGCTGTATCAGAGGGTTTGTGTAGAGGCTAACCTGTTCCACTAAGGATGGGATAAGCTATAATGTATTTTAACCCCTCAAATAATTTAAAGCCCTTGTGTAAAGCAAGCAGCATGACTGTATTTTTACTTGATACAGTGTTAACTTTTGGTTTGCAGTAGAGTACTAAAGGTTACCTGCAGGCTAGCTAAGAATTCTGACAGTAGCAAGTTCTAACACATACAGATATAATTAAAAATACAATTGTACTAATTTTGCTCTGCATATAGAATAATGTTTAAATTAAGCAATTGGTGTCACAACTAAATCGGGTACTTTTGATGTCAACCTCATGGTAAATGGAATAAGCAAACTTTCTGATCAAAGATGAAAGTGTGTCATACGCCCCCTAAGGCATACTACTTTAACCTTTTTCTTCCTCCTTCCTCCCAGTGTGTATAATGGAACTTTTTTGTGGTTTCTATCAGAATTATCTATTCATAATCATGTGAATAATAAGTTGTAATCTGGTCACTAAAAGACTGCCACTTCTGCAATGTCTGTGTACTCGTGTTAGAAGTCATTGCCAAAATCTTTTTATTGAAAGAAAGACAACACAGCTTCATTACAAACAAAACTTAAGTGAGGGGCATGCTCTAGAGTTCAGATGCTAGATTTCATTGGGCAAAATGGATATTCAATAAGAATTAAGTTTAATTTTATTAACACTTTCAGAAAACATTTATGCCTTCCCCTGATGATGTTCTGATATCATTCCTGCCCTTGGCTCATATGTTTGAGAGAGTCGTTGAGGTAAGCATCTGTTTGTTGTGCTGAACTATTGAGAAGTTTGTTTTTCTTACAGAATGCATGGCTTTTGAATCCGTGATACACACTATTCCTTTTTGACTCTTGCACATGTGTATGAAAGCTTGAAGCAAGGTTCAGGAAAACAATATCTCATAAACAATATCAGTGAGTACTAGACGATTTCCATGCTGAGTTGTAAACATTAACTTTAAAACTAGGGTTAATAAGAAACTGGTTTTATTGCTTCATAGAACACGAGGCAATCCTTTAGCATGCGAACACTGCCTCAATTGCCGCTAATGTAACTAGTGCATTATTAAAAACCTATGCAAAAAAATCTATTAAAAATCTTTCTAGTCTGCAAACTTTAAAAATTTACTATACAATGCGACATCCTGCTTGCTTATACAAACCTAACTTTAAGTTGATGAAACTTACCATTGTTTCCAAGAAACTTCAATAGAAACAAATATTTTGTTTCAGTGGAGTTCTCTTCCAAGAAGTGAATGGCTTTTAATGCCATTTAATGACAATCTTTGAAGATCTCTTGGATAGCTTGTTTTACCTTACAGCAAAATCCATTTTTGAGGATAAGGAGGCTCAAATTGTCTTAAGGACAGTCTGAAGGAGCTCTGAGCCCATAGTTAAGAGGTGTGCATTACTGAAAGGATGCAGTTCTTATATGCAGTAGAGGCACAGGTATTTCATTACTGTACTTACTGAAGTTGAATTATCTGCCCCTCCCCTTCCCACTTTGAGATTGCAAATATGTATGTTGAAAGTATGTAGGAAAATAAACAGCTTTTGTGCAAGTGTGAAAAGGCACCTGGCGACAATTTGTCTCTGATTTCAGTTAAGAATTCTGAGCTTTCTACTGAAAGTGTGTATATATACATATATAAAACTATATAGCGTGTGTGTATGTTATGAAGATTGGGAATAGAGCATAACTGAGGTGTACAGTTACCCTTAGGTTTTCAACGCTCTTTCTCCTGGTAATCTGGATACAGTTATACCTAAGTGATTGTTTTACTGATGCCTGTCTTGCACCAGAAGGTACAAGCTCTGTAGATAACAGCTCTGCTCTTGATCACATGGTAGAAACAGGATGGGAACTTGTGTTCTAAAGGATAAAATGAGAAGTGTTTGGATTTCAGTATTTCTCTACCATTTGAGGTCTTTACAAAGTAGGTGATTACTTGTATATTTACGTAAGGAGATAAAGCAGGAACACTTTTGGCAGAAAGGAGAAAAGATTTGTTACTTTAGAGTCCTGCCCCTGTCAAGTTCCTACCTAGCAAAGGCAGTTGCTGCTCAGTCTGTCTGACCTGATGCATTTGCTGCTTTTTAGCAGATGGTGGAAAAGCTCAGGTGAAGGGGGAAGGTAACACTTTAGTGTGTCTCATGAAGAAAAGATGAGAATGGATTGCAGAGGATGAAGGAGGAGGTGTTGCGGAGGAAGCAGAAGAAATAAAAACAAGTATAGGTATAGATAAACACAAGAGTAGAGATGTTGTTAAAAAGAATAAATGAAACCCAAACAAAATAGGAGAGAAAGGGGCTGTATAGGTGTGGGGAATGGACTAGACTCTTAACAGAGGCTATAGAACACAGCAGGTTTAAGTCTGCCTTCCTTGGTGTAGGTCTGAAATGGTGTAGAAATAAGCAGTGGCTCTGCTAGAAACTTCTGAAAAGCATCTTGATCACCTAACAACAAATCCTCTGCTCACATCAGTCCTGTGAAACAGGAAGGAAAACCGGAGTGCAAGAGAATGAAAATCAAGTAGTATAAGGCAGAAGTTCCTGCTGGACCAATAAATAGCATGTGCTGACTTTAAATGCAGAATTTCTTAGTATATAGCAGGGAACAGAGATCTAGTATTTTTAAATAAGCTTATTAAATATTAGAAATAGAGAAGTTCTGCTTTTCAGTCTTTTGGTACCTCTGAGTCACTGGCATTGCCTTATTTGTCCAACTGCCCTTTTTGGATAGGGGCTTTTGTGCTTTATCTTATTCTGTCAAAGTCTGTGGCCTATGTATGCTAGGCATGTCTTGCCTTGTGACCTTTCTAGTCTCATCGTATAATCTGAGTGTGCTGCTGAGATGGTTTAAGGTGGATCCTGCATAGTCCACTCTGCGTAGGATTGTAATACACATTATACATCCTGTGTTTACTTTTTTCTAACAGTGTGTGGTTCTGTGCCATGGAGCTCGGATAGGATTCTTCCAAGGTGATATCAGACTGCTTATGGATGACCTAAAAACACTGCAGCCAACTGTATTTCCTGTAGTACCAAGATTGTTGAACAGAATGTTTGATAAGGTAAGTCTACCTGCATGGGTCTAGACCTGTGCAGGGTTTTAAGAGATCTCATGAAGTTTGTGCTGCCGGGGTAGGAGTAACTGTGTTCTGGGATGTTAAGTCAGCATGCTAACAAATTTCTGTATTTCTTTCCAAGAGAGCTGAAAGTGCAGGGAGTAGCACTGGTTGCATTAAAACGCTTTCAGGCAGCAAATGCTAGCGTTGCAAAGTCTGACTAGGAGACTTTGTTCTCTCTAGCTTTAATGACTTACAGTTTTGACCTGAGGAAGTTATTTAAGTCCAGTCTACAACATGAACACGAGGCTTAGCATCTGCATGTCACACTTTTAGCATCTGACTCATGGAGTGGAATTTGCAAACCAAGGTCAGGCATTTGCCTCTGTTTGCATGAACACATACAAGTTTCCTACACAACAGCCAGCATGTTCTAGCAGGGAGAACTACAAACCAGCCAGTTGGGAGTGCTGAGAAGGTGTCAGCAGTCCCAGGCTCTCTTGTGCTCTTTGCTTGCCTGCTTGGGGTCATCTGAGATAGGAATTCAGAAGCGGATTGTCTTTCTTGGACTTCAGGTTTTAAATCATCCTTTTGCATACGGATGACTGACTCTTCTTAGGGTACAGCCAGAGGAATAGAAGGAAATTACAAGAAGTCTTGTGACTGCTAAAGAAATGGCAGAGCTGTCTATACTGTCTTAGGCAGGACACAAGTAACACAAGGTTCTATTTTGCCCCAAGAACAAATAGTGCAACTCTGATCCGTTTCGAAGGGTGGAAATCCTGAGACCAGCCTGTTAGTGCTTAAAACATAGCTCCTCATTCTGCTCACATATTCTATACTGGAATTTGAAAACCCAAGCCAAAACTTGGGACTCCTCATGATGTTTGTTAACTCTGAGGCTTTCACACTTCTGTGACATTATTTCAACCTCACCCAGCCTTGTAGTAACCTAGCACATGAAGCTAGTAAGTGGGAAATTGGGGTGGTAGAGGAGCCATAATGCTGAAGAGCTGCTGGGTCTTTCTCTTTTGAGGTGAATATACTATCTGTTGTCTGCTGTTGAGTCTGCTCAGTGGCTTCCTGAGAGCAACTAGAAGAAGCCTTTGAAAAGTGATCTAAAAAGCAAGTTTATATATGCAAGACAGATCTCTTTGGTATTTCTGAAGGGATCTGCATCTCCTCAGAAAACCCTGTTACATTATATATTACCATGGTGTGCTTTTCAGAATATGCTGAAGATTATGCTCAACTCAAATTATTATCATACTGGAATAGAAAAGTAAAACATCTATTAATTTTAATGAAGCAACTGTACATTGAAACAGCATCACCAAGTTTGAAGCAAGAATTAGATAAGTGCTAATTTTTGTGGACATCTCTTGAACTGAAGTAGGGCCAATATCAAAATCCATGAGTATTTCTTACTAGAATTAAGATGCCTACCAATAAAGGTTGTTTTAATTTACTTGGTTTTCACTGTTAAGTGTCCCTATGCATGCTTCTGTAGAAAAGGGAATGGTAGTCTGAGGCTTCTAACCACAGATCATCTTTCTTAATAGATCTTTGGACAGGCAGATACTTCATTAAAGAGATGGATGCTGGATTTTGCTTCCAAGAGGAAAGAAGCAGAACTCAGAAGTGGTATAGTTAGAAATAACAGTTTCTGGGACAAAGTAATCTTCCGCAAAATACAGGTATGCTTGAAAGCCTCTGAGCCTTAAGTTTGCTCTAAAAGTATCAGCTAACTGTATTAGGGAAGTGACTCAAACAGTCTGGTGCTTCTCGCTCTTGCCACTTTGAAAGCAAACATTGTCCTTCTGATGGAGCAATGGTAAATGTGACACAGTGCCACCTATAGCCCCTGCTGTCTTCACTGGTCACTAGTAAATTATGCCTGGCACTCACTTGCTATGGCCTTAACCTTGGTTATACAACACTCCCCTGTGGTTGCTTTTTATAGTGTACAGGATGTATGAGAAGCTGATACGGGCAGTTAAAAATAAAGCCCTTGCTGTAAGGCCATGACTTAAGCTCTTCAGAGTCTGCACTGCAGTGACACCACAGCATAGTCTTTGTAGTAGATACTGTATGTTTGAGATACTGTTTCTTCCAGCCATTAGTGAGATTAAAAACACAGTAAGAAAGACAGCTTGCAGTAGGATACTAAACTTCAATCTCTTAACACTTGTGGGTGGCACTGTAGGTGAATAGTGGCTGAGGGTGGGACAGAAAAAAGACTCTGGAAATCTCTCTAAAATGCTTTTGGTGTCCACAGTATGTTGTGTCTGTTGTAGGCAAGTTTGGGAGGAAAAGTAAGGCTGATGGTTACAGGAGCAGCACCTGTATCTGCAAGTGTGCTGACCTTCCTGAGAACAGCTCTTGGCTGTCAGGTGAGTTTCCTGGCCTTTCCTAAAACAGAAGAGTTTTTAATGCCTGGTTCCAGGTTTGATGTTTAGTCTGACAATATGAATAACTCTTTCTGGCATTCTTCTTAGAGACTGCACAAGGTGTACTCCTTTCCAGAGTGTCCCGGTTCGAGCTAAACTTTCTCTCAGTTCTCTGTTTCTGTGTTCATCCCGAAGTCTTTATAACAACTGAAGTAACCAACTATACTGTCTTAAGAGAAAGATTGTTTGGGGGGGGGACTGCTGTAAACCATAATGTTCTTGGACTAAGTTTCTGGGGCTTGCCTTGCTCACAGAATTATTACTGTAGAAAATCTAATCAACATGATGATACTGCAGTGTTGTTTGAAGATGGGACTGGGTAGAATCAGATTGCATGTGTTGCATTTATCTTCAGTGCTTTTTTTGAGGTAAAACCTGAAGAACAATGGCGCAGGATGGAGCCAGTGTGGTGAAATACCTTTCAAGGATAGAAAACACTCTAAAGATGTGAGGCTGCTGTGACTTCTTGAAGTTCTTCAGTAGTGTGCTAGTCTAGGAATGCCTTCTGCCCAGAAAAGGGAAGCCTGTCTTGTATATAATAATCACAGATCTGTGATGGGGTATAAAGATTGCATTCCTGGCTCTCTTGGACAAATCTGTCCTTAAATGATGTGAATGAAGTCATTACTAGTGCCACTGTTCTTAGTTTCCACTTTCTCCCTCTGTTGCATTCTGTTTTGATCTATACAGGTGTCACATAGCATATGAAATTGTGTGAAACTTAAAGTAATATTGGAACTGAAGGTGGAATATTAGCACTTAAAATTGTGTATTGTGATAAAACTAATGTAGTGATATTCTTTTAGAAGATGATGGGGATTTTGCTAAACTCAAACAACTAGAAAAAGCAAACTATTAAATTTCACTTTAATAAAAAAACCCTACATTGAAAAGTAAGAAACCTAATCTTCTGGTTTCACATCCTAGTTCTATGAAGGTTATGGACAGACAGAATGCACAGCTGGATGCTCACTGTCACTGCCTGGTGACTGGACAGCAGGTACGGCATTTAATAATCTGTTAAATTTCAGGATGCCATAGAGGTCCCTGATCACATTATTCAGTCTTCAGTACACCTCTTATGAAGTATAAGATTTTGTTTTTAAAGTGAAGTAAAGAGGTATAAGAGATCCTTTGAACTTTCTTCCCCTACTAGCTAGCAACTAATTCACTAATCCAAACTTTCAATAGGCTTTGTCCTTCTAAGTTGAAGTGGATTTAGGAGAGAGGAGGTCATAGTATCAACCCTTGTAACTTCTACAGAATAGCTGCATATAAACATAGTGCTGGAATTTCAGATGGCTTTTTTGGTGTTGGAACAAACAGTCTGCATTTCTGTCAGCTGTTAGATCTCTAGCTCCATAACTGAAAGAAATACTGATGATTTAAACTATAGTGGGACTTTTGCTACTTACATATGTCCATAGAGTGAGGATCCTGATTATAAGAAAAAGCAAGCCTGAGTACCTGGTTCAGCTTGTAACATTCTAGGGATAATCTGAGAATTTAAGCTATTACTCTACTGGTATTGGTGTAGTACATTACCAGAAATCAGTTTTCTATCTTTTTTTACTTTAACGTGTAACCAGCTTATTGTTTTGAACCTGACTAAAAAGCAGTTCAGGCTATTGAAATGTTACTCTGTTTAACAGGTCATGTTGGAGCGCCCATGCCATGCAGTATCATCAAGCTTGTTGATGTAAAAGAAATGAATTACTTGGCTTCCAAAGGAGAGGGTGAGGTAAGTAATTTCAAAAGGTCAATATGAGCCTCTTACAAAATTTTAAACAGGTTTTATTCCCCAAATAACTGAGTTTGAAAGTGCTAAACATGGCCTGCTGCCTAAAATCCGAAGATGCCTGCCTTGCCTGCATGCAATGCCAGCTAATGATGCACAGATGCAAAACAAAAAATAGTGTACTGGAGGGGAGAAAAAGCAGCTGTGGGATAATAGATTACTATGTATTCATGGCTGTATGACCACATGCCATTTTCTAGCTGTGGGATAGCTATCTCACTGCATTTATTCTTCAGCTAAATGCTAGCAGAGGGCTTCCCCTGCCCTGCCAACTGCTGGAGAACAGCTGATGCATGTAGCTTTTTACCCAGCTTGTGCTGTGTGAGATGAGGTAATGTAAAGTGGCTGGACCACTGTTAAGAGAAATGGGGATAAAATGCCATGAAGGCTGCTAATTTGTGCCAACTGCCTGCATGTTCTTCTGAACTTTCTTCTGCAGCCTACACAGACTCAACATGTATTTTTTTAAAAATTGTACTTGAGTACTCAGCTTTGTATGTAATGCTATAAGCTGTCTTTCTCTATTTTTCCCAGGTAAAATGTATATAGCTTGAACTTTGTGTATATGCTTTGAATAGATGTCTATGTAATTTAGAAATTTAGTAATGTATTTTTCCCAAGCCCTGAAAGCAAATTAACTGTAGTGTCTTTCATATGCTTTCAAGAGGCCTTGGGGGCAGTTGAGAGGTGATAAATGGATAAATAATAGTTTAAGCGAGTAAATAACTGCAGACAATATACAGTCTTTACTTGTTCTGGTTGTAATTTGTATGGCTTTAATACCAAGAAATACTTGAGGATTTTGCTGGGCTTGATGGTGGGGAAACTGTTTGCAAGTGGAGATCAAGGTCAAGATTCTTTCCTATCTTGCATATGACCCCTTGTTTAGTTTTAATCAGCAATTTTTGCTTCATTTTAAATACGTTTTAAAGCTTGGTCTGCTAGAGGAATTGAGTATACAAATGCTTATAATGAGAGTTACATACAGTAAGTAGTTTAAAAAAAACCCTAGAAATGTTTTGCTTGCACTTTCTGTGAGTAGTTGCTGTGTTAGGAGCTATTTTGGACTTCAGTAAATACAGCAGCCCCTTAATATATCAGTTACTGTCTTAGTCTTTCAGTCCTAACTTCCTCAGCGTGAGGTTTAACAAATTGAGTTTAACAAATGGTGTAACTTGTGTCACAGAACTGAAGCTCATAGCTATAGAGTTGGTGCTTATTATCCATTGCCTAAAATGGACCTTCTTCCTCAGTGTCAGTCTGCTCTTCAGCTGGATTAAACACTCCTAGTCCCCCTTTCTGGGAGTAAGCTTTTGATATTCTCCATTCTGTCAGCCTTGCTTTTCACTTTTGCCAGTTATCCATATTCAAGAAGGATAAATTTGTGAATAGAATTATGTATGGTCATACACAGATGAGGTCTTAGTTCTCGTTAGCAGGCTACAGATAAATGGTTTGCCGTCTTTACTGGGAAGGGCTGACACCTACTGCCATTCTGTGATTGTAAAAGCTGTGAAAAATGAAACACTTGATTATGTCCCAGTCAAGTCAAAGACCAGCTAGAAAGTTGTCCTACTCATCCTGCCAGATAAGCTCTGTTTTATAGCAGAAATAACTTGGTCTTAAAATGTGACCTTGGTTTGGTCACAAGTTTGGAACTGTCTCTAGGAGGTCCTCAGAACCCTTTCCAGTAATTTGCTCTTCCTCCCCTTGACAACATCTGCTGCTCATTGTATTTACAGTTTGCTGGCATACCTATATTTTATGCTGAGGTAAACACTGAAAATACTTGAGATGAGTTTTTCACAAATTGGTCTCTATATTACATTACTAATTTCTTCTAGTCTGAGAATTTATATTAGTGCCTGAAGATTCTTTAGCCAGTTCCTTGCCCATTTCATAATTGTACTAATCCTCTGTATTTATAGTTGGCCTAGTATTTTATCAGACCCTCTTGATATTTGTTATTCATTTGCCCTTAACCTAAAACTGGATTTTTATCTATCATGTTCTTTTAGACTTGTTTGAGTCCTGATACTGTTGTCCAGAACAGACCCTTCTTATTGTCTTCTGTCATCCACACCTGCCCAAGCCACTCCCAAGCCGGTGTGATGGTGGTTTGAATCCTTTTTTGCATGTGAGGATTCTTGCATAGAGTTTTGGGGGTTTTTGGATTCCTGATTCCCCAATAGTTGTGTTCAGAGGACATCTTTAAGTCTTGCTTTGAATTTGTTTTTCTTGCTTATCTCTCTGTCCTCATTTCTAAGGGGGTATTTTATAGTCCTGCTGATTCTTAAATAACAAGAGTCCTATCCTGTGTCACTCTTCTCCCCACCGAAAAAAATTAAACAACCTTGGGTGTTATATTGAAAGGAAAATACTGAAATCTGGGATCATCTCTGGATACTTCAGGCTCTACTCCATGTTCCTGACCAGTTGCTTTACTTTGGTGTTCTCTTACTGACAGATTCTCTACTAATTGTTTTAGTTTAGCTTGTAAGATCTGACCTGATTATCTGGCAATCTCTTCACCTACAAACCTTTAACATTGTTGGTTTTTTCTCATTCCTTGTAAGCATGGATTTCGATCCTCACAATGCCTATGCATCCAGTTATATCCAGAGAAGTTGTTCTTGGTTTTCTACTTGCTACATAAATCCAGACAACCTTCTATTTTAAAGAAATTGCAGGTTTCCTTTTATAGAGAAGTCTTGAGTGCTCTAAGCCCTTAAGGTATTAACTAGTTTACTTTTGGATAAGAAACATGTAATTTTCTGGATATACACCTTTTTTCATCACTATCTTTAGTACAATGACCCTGCTGCTTACGAAAAAGCTGAAACAAAAACATTGCTAGGCTGAGGGATAATACTTCAGGATGCAACAGAATTTCTTCAGATAAATAAAAATAAACTTCCTCTGATTAAATTCAGATTATTCAAACAGCAGCCAGGAACACTGCTGCTAGACTGGAGGGGAACGGGTGCTTCCAATTGCTTCTTATTGTACTTTATACCAGTGGAAAACATTAGGTCTCAAAGTCATGAGTAAGTAATTCTGTCCTAATGCATGAATTTCATCTTGTCCTTTCAGTGAGGGATATTGAAAACCCTTGCAGAAAGCATTCATTGCACATAGTGTTTGAACTTCTCTTCACAGTAGCATACATTAACAGATGGCTGTTTTCAGGTGTGTGTAAAAGGGCCAAGTGTATTTCGTGGCTATTTGAAAGACCCAGAAAAAACAGCAGAAGCTCTGGACAAAGATGGCTGGCTTCATACAGGAGATATTGGGAAATGGCTACCAGTAAGTTAACTTACATAACTGAAGTGTACTTCTGTAGTTATTAGCAGAAACTTACCAAATAAAGTAGAAAATATTTGGTATTGATCATAACAAATTAGGTGAAAACCAAGTAATTTTAGGGGGATAGTATTGTCAATCAACCTGTGTGCCTGGGGCTAAAAAACTACCAGCAGTGCCAGTCCTGAGGCGTTCCCTAGTTTGGGATGGCTGGGTGCCAAGCCTGTGTTCTTCTAACAATAGTTTGACAGTGTTCTGGCTCTAGCACTGTTTTACCGTACTAGCACGGCATGCTTAAAGCTGTGCAGCTTGGTTTTTCACTTGAAGTGCCTCTTCTGACTAGATGTTCTTTCTGTCAACAGAATGGTACTTTGAAGATCATTGACCGGAAAAAACACATATTTAAACTAGCACAGGGAGAGTACATAGCACCAGAGAAAATAGAAAATGTGTATCTGAGATGTGAAGCAATTGCTCAGGTGTTTGTCCATGGAGAGAGCTTGCAGGTAAGCATTCTTCAGGCAATTTTGGAAATGAATGCCAGAGGAGACTGCAGAAAAGGGTCTTCCTCCCTGCCCCACTCCAAACTTTGGGATTGAAACCTTAAATCTTTTAAACATTACCCATTTTGGTTCTGAATGTGTCTTTTGACCCCAGCATGTTTCTGGATTTAGTTTCAGACCAGGTAGTGGAGTCATGAGTATTAATGATTATATATAACCTGCTAACAGTGTGCAGGGAAAATAAAAAAAAAAACCAAAACCCCAAGATGTCCAGGATTTTGCAAGTGTGACTTGAAACGTGGGTCTTAGCAAAAGTAATTGTCTTAAATGCAAGCTTCTGAACTGCACTCCTGTGGTCAAGTGGCAGAAAACTACTGACTTTACAGTAGGATCAGAAATGCTGTCCAAAAACTAACACTGACTAGTAAAAATGTGTAGGAACTAAAGTGTGGACTTCAAAAGAAAAAAAGGCTTAACAAAAATTCCTTTTTAGGCTTTCTTAGTAGCTATTGTGGTACCTGATCCCGAGACTTTGTGCAACTGGGCCAAGAAAAAGGGATTTGAAAGCTCATATGAAGAGCTGTGCAAAAACAAGGTGAGTTGTAGCTATCTGAACACTTAGCTGTTCTGCATCAGCTCTTGGCTGCTCATGGCTTGGATGAGTGTACTCTTCACTGGATAAAAAACCTGGCTGGGTGGCCAGGCCTGAAGAGTGGTGGTGAATGGAGTTAAAACCAGTTTGTGTGGTCAGAAGTGGTGTCCCTTAGGGCTCAGTATTGGAGCTTGTTCCCTGTAACATCTTTATCACTGACCTGGATGAGAGGATTGAGTGCACCCTCAGGAAGTTTGCAGATGACACTAAGCTGGGTGGGAGTGTTGATCTGCTTGAGGGTAGGCAGACTTTACAGAGAGATCTGGACAGGCTGGATTAATGGACCAAGGCCAATGGTGTGAGGTTCAGCAAGGCCAAGTGCTGGATCCTGAACTTGGACCACAACAACCCCTGCAACACTACAAGTGTCTGGAAAGCTGCCTGTCAGAAAAGGGCCTGGGAGTGTTGATTGACAACCAGCTGACTATGATCCAGCAGTGTGCCTGGATGGCTGAGAAGGCCAATGGCATCCTGGCTTGCATCAGAAATAGTGTGGCCAGCAGGAGGAGGGACGTGATCATCTGCCTCTACTCAACACTGGGGAGGCTGCATCTTGAATACTGGGTTCAGTTTTGGGCCCCTCACTACAAGAAGGACACTGAGGTGCTGGAGTGTGTCCAGAGAAGGGTGATGAAGCTGGTGAAGGGTCTAGAGAACAAGACCTATGAGGAGTGGCTGAGGGAACTGGGGTTGTTCAGCCTGGAGAAACGGAGGCTCTGGGGAGACCTTATTGCTCTCTACAACTCCTCAAAATGAGGTTGTAGCAAGGTGGGGGTCAGTCTGTTCTTCCAAGTAGCAAGTGATAGGATAAGAGGAAGTGGCCTCAAGTTGCCCCAGGGAATAGGTTGGATATCAGGAAAAAATTCTTTACAGAGAGGGATGTGAAGCACTGGAACAGTCTGTGAAGCACTGCCCAGGGAAGTGATAGTCCCCATCCTTGGAGGTATTTAAAAGATGTGTTTATGTCATGCTGAGGAACGTGGTTTAGTGATGACTTGGCTGTGCTGGGTTAATAGTTGGACTTGATGATCTTAAAGGTCTCTGCCAACCAAAACAATTCTGTGATTCTTTCAAGTTCTACAATGTGTTTTTTGTATCCACAGGACCTCAAAAAACACATTCTGGAAGACATGTTGAGGATTGGGAAAGAATCTGGTTTGAAGTCATTTGAACAGGTAAGATGTTTGTGAGGAACACTTCTGAATACCACTATCATCTGACTGTCCAGATACTGTTTTTAATTAGCATCTGGAAAATTTAAGTGCTGGGCTTTATGATGTCTGGGTAGTTTTTAACAGCCATGTCTGTTTCAAGCAAGTGGCTAGTAACTGTTTACTTTCCAGGTCAAAGACATTTTCTTGCACACTGAAATGTTTTCTATTGAAAATGGCCTCCTGACACCAACACTGAAGGCGAAAAGACCAGAACTGCGAAAATGTTTCCAGTCGCAGATAGATGAACTCTATGCTAATGCCAAAATGTAACTGAGAATGGAATGAGGAGAGTGGCACGTCTGATGTCTACTGTCGGCCTTCATATCTGTAATTTGACTACAGCAAACATAGGGAAGGAAGGAAACTGTGCAATCATTAACTCGTACAAAAATGGGTACTTGCCATAGGAACACTGAAGAAATGGAACACTGCCTTACTGTCAAGTTGTGTTGCATACTGTTTTTATGGTGACCTACAATTTCCAAAAAGAGCCTTAACTATAAATGGTAACTATACGTAAGTTATTTAAGACTTCCTTGGCCAAAAATGGGACTCTCCTTCACAAAGGAACTAAGGTTTTCTTATTGCCAGCATGTTTGCTGTCTACAGTGTATTTTGCAGTTATCAATTCCACAAAGGATTTGGCCGGTTTGAAAATGCCTCTAAGTATCTTGCATCCTCAAGAGGATTAATTAATCTCTTAAATCAACCACCTTAAAATTGTGTAGCTGGCATTGCAGCTTGCATTACTCCTAATATGGAGTGAGGCATCTGAGTGTTTGGGGTTTTTTTTCTCTCCCTTCTATATCTGCAGCCAGTTCTGAGGTGTGCTTTTATACGGGAGAAGTCAGAACTCCACGTGAAGGAGACCGACGAACACAAGTTCCTCAGAGTAGATCTGCATTTGCTGGTTTTGCAGTAGAAGTGTGGATGAAGGTAATACAGCAAGTGTAGCCTTTGCTATGTTACAAATCCAGAGTAATGCCAGCCCTGTAAATGAACAGATCCTAACTCTGGTGAGAACACTAGAAACCTAAAAACAAAACCGTTCAGGGGGCTGGGCTATGCTAACAGTCAGGTAAACACTGCAGCTGTACTAGCCACTTGTTTCCCTGTAATGAACATGTATTTAAAATGCATTTTTAAAAAATGTGCCAGGTCCTCTATATGCAGAAGAGCTTCTGACATAACCTCTCGGTTTTCTGTGCTTTTTATGTATGAGCCACTGAATATTCTTCACTGAATAGCAAAATAGGTCAGGTAGAATGTTTTTCTGCCTGATGCTTTGAGGCAATTGGAAGTATTTATATATGCCAACAGAACTGTGTGTTGGCACAGGATAGGTATTTGTTCTGGGATAAAAACCTAATTTCCAGATAAATTACAAATTAAAATAACTAGTTACTTTTTGTTTGAGAAATCAGCAGAAATAAGCCTTATTTCAGCATAAGTCTTTTGCTATCCTTAACAGAGTTGGTTTTGCATTAGCATTCATTGCTGTTTCTTGAAAACATGGATATATGTAAAATACAAGCACAAGAAGGTTTGCACTAAGATTTGTGTGTGATTGTAATGCACTACTTTGTAGCATAATTTCATATGTGTGCAATTAAGTACACAAATCCAAGTCAACTGTTAGAGCAGTAGTTTGTTACATTGGAATTCAAATGTTTGCTTAGTGTTGGCTATTTCTATGTTTTATAAAACCAAAACAATTTTCAAAACCAATGAAGGAAACCAAAATAAATACTTCTGCATTTCAACTCGGTGATGTCTTTGTTTATCAAGGAAAGATGCTGCTGACCAACAAGCCCAGGTGTAATTTGGTAACTAACCAGTCATAAAACCCCACTGCTACCAACGTACTAAAATGATAAATACTGGTTGTTCACACTTTAATTTTGGAAGGTAACTTTCTGCTTGGGTCTGATGTTTATGTGTAAATTTTTGGCTGTTACCTGTAAGACAGGGATATTGTTGTGTGTAACTTGCTCCATCGGTATTCTTAGACCAAAAAAAAGTAGGTTAGTGTTCTTAACATTGTCATAAACAACTTGAGTGAAATCTGGAGTTCTCTTAAACTCTTGTGCTGCTTTTGGTTGTCCTTCCTGTGTTGTTGCCATTCCTCCCCTTCCCCTTTATTACTTTACATCTAGCTTTAATCAGCAGTATCATAGAATCATCTGGTTGGAAGAGACATTTAAGATCATCAAGTCCAACCGTTCACCCTGCACTGTCAGGGTCCCTAAACCATGTCCCTCAGCACCACATCCATGCAGCTTTTAAACATCTCCAGGGATGGGGACTCCACCACCCCCCTGGGCAGCCTGTTCCAATGCTTCATAACCATCTCTGTAAAGAAGTTCTTCATGATATCCAGCCTAGATCTCCCCTGGCGCAACTTGAGGCCTTTTCCTCTCATCCTGTCACTGGGCACATGGGAGAAGAGACTAACCCCCCCACCCCCC
>NW_010413617.1:0-17329 GCF_000710305.1 Buceros rhinoceros silvestris
AGCGAGGCAGGAGCTGACCGCGGGGTTCTTCCCATCCACAGCACGCTGCAGAGCCCCCAAGCAGCATCTCCCTGAGGCGTTTGTAGTGTCAGGGTGGGGACAAACAAAGGTACTTGCTAACCTGGCGACCTGTACCTGTGTTTTCCGTGATGACAGAAAAAGTAGAACAAATGTAATTTGTGGGAGTTGATCCAGCCACGTATGCTGCACCTCACTTACTGATGTGGTTTCTGACTGCTTTTCCCCTTTCTGAGGAAAACACTCCAGGCTCCCTAGAAAACTAAAGGCTGACGCTGGAGCAAACTTTATGTGCCAAAACACGGTATCGTTATATGCAAGAAATTTTAGCTTTCAAGGCTGGAGAGAGTGATAACATTGCCGCTAGAGCACTCGCCTTCAGAAAAACGAGCAAAGAAAAACTTTGGGCAATGGCTGTCTTCTGAAATCAATGGAGTACATTAACTAAGAAACAGAGCAGTGATTCTTTCTGGTTTTTTAACCCCTGTGTGCCATCATTTCCCAGCTTTCCTGGTCTCTCTTGCCGTACACATTTATATTGACACTTTCTCCTTCCATTTTCCTGTCCCCACCTCAGCTTTTCTGACAGAAGAATGGCTTTTGCCATCTGTCTCGCTCTGCTTTTGCCACCAGGGAACAATGTCACTGACTAAGCCTCCTATAAAATGCCATAAAGATCTAGTGAGCCGTGGGACCTTGATGATTGGGAGACAATGGAGCGGCGTTCACCCTATTAGCATGATACCGCTGCCTGGCCTTGCAATAAAACCACCGAAAGGGCACATATGCCCCGAAGACACAGCGTTGTGTGTCCTGTGACTCCTGAAAATAACGAGCTTCCATGATAGCGTGAAGGAGCTGCCATAAATAAATGGCATTCAAGCGAACTGGTTGGATTTTAGTCCTGCTTTCAACTTGTTATTGATTTGTGAGCTGTTTTTCTCTTGACTGCGACGTTGCACAGAGGTTGTGGCTGTGATACAAACACAAGCCCCGTCCTGAAAAAGTTTCAGAAGTTGTCTGAGCTGACCCTTGTCAGGGCTTTCAGGGCCAAGGCCACGTGCTTCAGCTTTGCCCACGACAACAAGTGGACACAGGCACATCTTGTAAACAAATTGGAGACAGACCTAGTAATGCCTTCACCAGCAAAATCAGAAGAGCCATATCCAACATCAGACAGCAAAAGCCACCTAATATAATTTCTGTTTATTACTCACAGTAATTTTTTTCCTACTATTTTTCCTTGCTATGACTTACCAAATTCTCACATTTCAATGTGTAACTTAACCCTCTATTTAATCAATTCCTCACTACAGAGAAAGAAAATTGTGGTAACGGCCCACTGCCAAGAATTAAATACTTAATAACTGAGCATGCATTAATTTGTGCTTAAACTGCCTTCGTCTTGATGATCAAACATCTGGGTAGATATATTTCACCAAAAAGCTCTATAAACAACATGCGACGCCAAACAAACCTAATATATATTTTTTAATTTAGTTTCATAGGTACAAAAGCAAGAGAACCACATGCCGCTGCCAGGAGCCCACGAGAGCAATTCTTTCTGTAGATAATGTTCTCTTTTCTGCTTTCTACAAAAAATATTGATCTAGTTTATGATACGAAGTCTAGGTAAGTGCCTGAATATTCTGTCTCCCAACACCCCACCTCATTTTAAAATGTAGGCAGTTTAGGAACAATGAAAATCTGTAAGTAGTCAAAACATATGGCACGTAACAAGTCGTAAAGGATCAGTGATGGGTGTATTATGGGAAGCTATGTAGTACCGTCTTACGACAGAGGAGGAGAGAAAAGCTCTGTGAGGCCAAGCAGAGGCCAGTACATGGCAATAGTTAAGTTCTGCATTTAC
Organism: Buceros rhinoceros silvestris; assembly: GCF_000710305.1. Taxonomy (NCBI): domain Eukaryota; kingdom Metazoa; phylum Chordata; class Aves; order Bucerotiformes; family Bucerotidae; genus Buceros; species Buceros rhinoceros. Next base: position 1,889 of record NW_010413617.1, read on the forward strand.
AATAAGGAGAAATGTCAAAACTCCTCTTCCCCCCTTCTACAGCCCTTCCGCATTCAGCTCACTGGAAGAAATCCTTCAGTCACACTAACAGCACTTTGGGGGAAGTTGCTTCAATGGAATGTATCAGTACATTGATGCTTTCTAATAGTCCCCAACAAGGCACAGTGCTGGAAGTTTAATCCGGACATCGTTTGTAAGAAGTACCAGAAGACATAATGTCCATTACATGTTTTGGGGAAAAACTCCTACTGACTACAGACGTAACAAAGCAGCCACAGCCAGAAATTAACAGTGAAGTGATGAATTTCCATCTTTCCAGTAAAGTACAAATCTGGTTTGGTGGATTAGGCTTGTACAACACATAACAAAACAGTAAAATAACCATCAGAAACTAATTTGAGATACTTTAGGGGAAACGTCTGCCTCCCCCGCAACACACACAAGCCAAGGACACAGCCTAGAAAACTCCAAAATCATGCACAGTCACTGGGCAAATCACGAGTGCATGAGGAACAGACCTAGACGTGAAAGTTAGAATTCACAGCACTGAACTCACTCAGAATTGCGTAGGTTGCAACTACTGAAATAAGGGCAGGCAGGTGGTGTCGGGTTTGCAGGAGCTCTTTGGGAGGACATTTGTGATAAAAGGGAGCCGCAAACGGGCGCGTGGTAGAGTGAGGGCTGTTTGTTTTCTGAAACGACCAAGTAACACAGAGATCTGGACTTGGTTTAGCGGCCAACTCGCGCTGCTGCACCCACGCCGCAGTGTACGACCGCTGTGCTGGTGTTACATCCCCTATGCCAGCACGAGGCCAGGTGAACGTTAACCAGTTTGGTGTTTACCCTCCAGCGGATTTTGCAGGCTGCGCTGGACCCCAGATGCCAGCGGCTCTTGTTTGTGGCTAATGCCCAGACAAGGTCTGCAGTGGCCACAGTGCACAGGTATCCTCAGAAGAAGGCAGGATCAGCAGATTTAATGCAGAAAAAAGGGAAACCACAATGGGGTCGTGAGAAGAAACTGATTTTGCCAGAAATTTCAGTATCTATCTAATCCAACTTTAAAAGCAATTCTGCAGAACCAATTCTGACAAACCGTTGCAATCTGAAAGCAGTTTGGTATCAAAAAGAGGCATTTTCCCAATCTTTTCTTTGATTTGAAAGGAATCTCCTTTGAGAGGCAGTGTTTTGTTTTACTTCTCAGTTTACAGTTATGGTGTGTTGCCTTAGAAGGCTACGAAGGGGCAGAGGGGGAGAGCAGCTCTCTGCTGGAAGGGGCTGACCCTTCCCCACGGCAGAAGGCTCCCCCGGCAGACAGGAAAGGGGGGACCCCAGCAAGCCGTGGGGAGCCCGGGGCCGCGGGAGGCACGGGGCCGGCAGCCTGCTCTCCCAAAGCTTGTTCCCATCGCCCTGCTGCTATCCGAGGGCACCGAGGTAACTGAAACAGAGCTCGAAAGCAGGAAGCTGCCTGCCAGGACAAAGGGGGAGATTGTCTATAAACCCTTTTTATTTTTGTTCTGTCTTGCCTAATCACTTCAAGTTTTCTCTATGTAAGATGTGAGATATTAGAGTTCGCATTCGAACACAATGTGGCTTTTTGAGTTTGAAGGCTCTGCCTCTGGGCAGATTCCCTTCCCAGCTCTGACCAATTCAAGGTCTTGCAACAACTTCTCCTCCTCCTTCCCCCAGTGTAATCCAATTTACATGACCACAGAATCATTTAGGGTATCTTACCACCCTTAAAAGCACTATTCTTTGTGCAAGCTTTTCTTCTAGTCCAGAAAATACTTTATACCGCTGTCTTTCTAACGGATTACTGGACAAAACATAAAAGCCAGCATGCGCCATTTGCCGTCAGTCTAGAAATTCACGGCAGGTAGAGGAGGTGTGCTCTGTTTGTAACATGAAGAGCAACTTCATACTAAATGGTGAGGCTGCACCTCAAATACTGTGTCCAGTTTTGGGCCCCTCACTCCAAGAAGGACATTGAGGTGCTACAGCATGTCCAGAGAAGGGCAGTGAAGCTGGTGAAGGGTCTAGAAGACAAGTCCTGTGAGGAGCAGCCGAGAGACCTGGGGCTGTTTAGTCTGGAGAAGAGGAGGCTGAGTGACCTCATTGCTCTCTACAACTACCTGAAGGGAGGGTGTAGCAAGATGGGGGGGTCGGTCTGTTCTCCCAAATAACAAGAGACAAGATGAGAGGAAACGCAGCCGAGAGACCTGGGGCTGTTTAGTCTGGAGAAGAGGAGGCTGAGTGACCTCATTGCTCTCTACAACTACCTGAAGGGAGGGTGTAGCAAGATGGGGGGGTCGGTCTGTTCTCCCAAATAACAAGAGACAAGATGAGAGGAAACAGCCTCAAGTTGCACTAGGGGAGGTTTAGGCTGGATATTAGGAAACAATTCTTTACAGAGATGGTTGTGAAACATTGGACCAGGCTGCCCAGGACAGTGGTGGAGTCAACATCCTTTCAGGTACCTAAAGGATATGTAGATGTGCTCAGGGACACGGCTTAGTGGTGACTTGGCAGCCAAGACAGTGACTTGGCTGTTAACCCTTGGCAGGGTTAACAGTTGGACTCGAGGATCTTAAAGGTCTCTTCCAACCAAAATGATTCTGTGATTCTGTAAGTGTTGGCCAGTACATGAGACTTCTGGCTAACAAGAAAATGGAAAGCTGCCAGGAACAAAGCGTCTTGCCAACCCCAACAAACCTGCTTTCCACCTATACTTTCTTGTCCAAAGAAAGGACCACTGTGCCTTGGAAACTGGAAAAGAAAAGGAGCCTCACCCTATGAGGGGAAAGGGAAAGTGAGACTGTGGAGAAGGGCCACAGCACTAGACATGACAAGTCTCTTCGACATCCTCTCCCTGAACAAAAGGCCGGCTAACACTGAGAATGGGCTGTGAGTGGAAGATCAGTAGTTGGGGAAAAGGAAATACATCTTCCACCTTTCAGAGTAAAGACATTAATAAGAAACCACATTTTTCAGGTTGAAAAAAGACACTGTAAAAAACATTAATCTCCATAAAGATTTATGTAAACCCCACTTCAAATAAATAGCAATCACCACCCATTTTGATTTTATTGTTAAGAGTAACAATGTCAGTAGTAGTACAGCATAACAATATTTAAATGCCATAACATTCGCGGAAGAATTCTGCAAATACTGTATTTATAAGTTGGAGCTAACCTCATTAACTGCCTGCAGCATTGCTTCACTTCATTACGTGACACAAACAGAACAAATTTATATAACTGCATCTAAAATTACAAGAGGTACCGCTATACTTCTGTGACTCTGTCTTAGCAGTGGTATTTATGCAGCCATGAATAAAGTCTTGCCAGCACTTTGATTACAAAACTGTATTTGTAGGGTTTTTTAAAGTTGTTTGCTAAAACGTGATTTGACTTCAGAGTTACTATTAAGATTTTGTCTCTAGACATCTTCTACAACTAATAAGTCCTTAAGGTCTGGAATAATTTCACAGGGGAAAAAAAATTAAATTTGACCTAATCACAGATTTTCCAAACCTAAAATGGTCTGCAGTGAAGCTGAGCGTCCTTTTTCCAAACTGCAATGGCCATCTGTAAAACTGAGAATCCTTACAGAAATACTGTAGCCATCTAAATAAATGCTATTAAAATGCCAAGAGATTAAAGGCTGAGGTTAAACACACATGTAAAAATTATTTGTACCCACAGATGTTGACAGCACATTCAGTTTACAGCTGTACCCCTTTGCTCTCTTAAAAAAAAAAAAAAAAAAAAAAAAAAAAAAAAAAAAAAATTATAACACCAGACCCTAAAACTACTTTTTTCTTCCATAACAACGATTTCTTTTGCCTTGGACACAGAAGCAGCAGCAGGGGTTATGGTTTAGTTAGGTTCTAATTCACCTCCACTACGAGTTATCCAACAAAACCAGCACGAACTGTCATTCCTTCCTTTGTCAGGGAGGTGGTGAAAGTGTTTCTGCCTCGTTTCTTCTGTCCCTCACAATATCAGCTGTCAGGAGCTTCCAGCCTATTCCTCAGGTTTTTCTGGCATCTTCTGGCCATTTTTATCATTTAGCCTTGTACCCTCCCACGAGTTTAGGAATCTTTGATGAGATCATATGCCGCTATTGGAGGTCTGTATGTGGAAGGTGCTGAGGGTGCAGCACCGCGTGATACTTGTGTGTCATGAGTTACCCAAACATCACTTAACTCTCGAGACACTGCCACTGGCTAATTCCTTAGGGATTGGATCACAGCATGGTGATAAAAACATCAAATTAAGCACTATGATCACATATCTAGGACCCACACTGACCCTTCCCTCTCTCCTATTTGTAACTTGAATATTTTAGATAAATACTCAGATAAATGCCAGGTAGATTTCAAGTATTTAAAAAAAAAATACTAAAAATTAAAAAATAAAATAGAACACATGCCTGATTAAAACCTAACTAACTAGTAGCTGATGCATATGACTTTAGGACAGGCTCAGATGTCCCGCGCTGTGTATCATTCTTACTGCTTGGTATGTAACAAACCAAGGCCTTGGGACGCGGCTTCCCAGCCCCACACAGACAGAGGATCCAGCAGCGTGAGCCAGCCAGGGGACCGCTGTCTGGAAACCACCACATCTGAAGCTAAGAGGAGAAATGGGTAACAACCTGGTAAACCTTGTTCCTCCATGGACATGAAAATGATAAAGAAACAGAGAGCACGCTGTCCTCCCACCAGCCCCACAACACATGGAGAGGCGTCCGGCACCAAAAGACTCCTCTCCTGGATATAACAAAAGAAAAAAAACCACCAAAGCTCCACTGGTTAAAATCTGAGCCCAGAAAGGTTCAGACAGAAATAAGGGTCATAATTAACATATGTAATTAAGCAGCTGGAACAGCTTCTGACACCGGATGCTGTAAATTACTTAGGAGCATATAAAAAAGATTTTTTTGTGTGTGAATTTGCATTTAAAATGTTCTAACAGAAATGCTATTTTGACCCCAAAAAGTGAAAAAAATAGCTACCAATCTAAACAGGTACAGGTAAGAGGGGAATTTTCATAAACATGTGACTGGTAGGTATTTTTTTTTAATTTTAATTTGAATTAAAGAGATAGAAACCTCAAAACCTTTGCAAACAAACAAATTCTGCAGTTTGAGTGTTGCAGAATGTCTAAGGGAAACTGAACATAAACAGTCCTGACTCCATTAATCCGTTCACGCCCTGGAAACTGTTCTAACAAGACCCAGAAAAACAGATTATTAAAGATGGTGGTTTGGGTTTTTTCCTTTTTTAAATTGTTATTAGTCATACAGGTAAAGTAACATCTTTATTTTAAATATGAATCATAGGCTGACACAGTGAATTCAAAGAAATTGAGGCATTTATATGGCTCATCTCACAAAGTAGCTGCCGCTGAGATGCATTAGACTATCATCTGAAGTCTTGTCTCCAGGGGGATGTGGAGCACTAAACTACCAAAAGCCATCACCGCTTCTGTGGGACAATCCTGAATGGCCAGAAGATGGAAGGGATGACCTAACAAGCTTCATCTTTAAAGTGAGAACCTCAAGGAAAGGGGTTTTTTTTTAAAAAAAAAAGGTGGGGACGGGGGCAAAATATCTTAACTTTTGCTGTCTGAAAATTGTAAAAAAGTGTGTGTTTGCAGAAGGAAAAGACTAATGGCAGAAACTTGGAAGCAGCTGCTTCCAAGAAAGGTGATGAAGAGATTTATTAGGAAATTATTGTTTCTTCCTGTTACTCTTCCTCATCACAACAGGAGAGGGAGCACAGCTGGGGCACCAGGGCTCCCAGAGAGACTCCCAGTTAAACAGAAAAATGTGCAGTCCCCTGCTTCTGTCCACCAGGGAGATCACCCAGAAGACAAATAAAGATACTCCAGAGAAGATGTCCATTCCCACCCTTGGTAACCCTCACCTCTTCCAAACTTCCACTGAAGGAGGCCCTGTCTCAAAATCATTTTAAAGCTGATTTCTAATGGCAACGTGACACCAGTGGGCATGCAGCATCAAGGGAGAGGGCATCTCCCAGGAAACACAGAGTGTCAAGGTAAAATACCATCCTCAGCCGTCACGAATGAACAAGCAAGAAGCGGAAATATTAACACGGTTTAAATATCACCAGTTGAACACAAAACCAAGCCTAAAGACTAAGCAATGCACCAACTGGGGTTAGTCTGTGTGCATATGAAGCTAGTTAAGCAAGCACCAGGGATAAGCCTGACCGCATTTCTCATCTTCCTCAAGTGTTTTCAAAACACAATTGCCATTTGCCTGGAAGAATTTTTTTTCTCCATCCCAGCCTATTATCGATAGCCTGAGGCTGCAGCAGGGGCCTCTTACGCAGTTTTCTGGTTACAGTTTCTCTTCCAAAAGCAGCGGACATTTTCATGCTGCTGTGGGCTCTGTTATCAGAAGTTCTGATTTACTGAATACAAAGTCAACAACTCTAATTTCTCCAGGCTTACACGAGAGGCAGCATTCAGCTTGATTTAACAAAGCTTTTTCAATGATGAGGCAACATTTGGCTCTACGTCTGCCAGTCAAACAGCAGCTTACCTTTGGGAATGAAGAGAACATTTCTTTCCCAGAGCCAGATTTTTGTGGTGATGATAAAGTTCCTGTTAAGCATTGATGCATATAACTAATTTAGACAAGTTAGGAAACGCACTCTTTGCTCATTACCTGGAATTTACAGTATCTGTGAGAAAAATATCAGCCATGGCACAGATTCTCATAATGTCATCTATGCATCACCAGGGCTCAGCAAAGAAGTTTCTAGATAAGCCTGCTATTATCTGATAGCAGTAGGTCCTCTTCAACTGTTGAACTGCATTAAGAGGCACAAAATACTCCTGAAATATTTATTTTCCTCCTGAGCAATGGATGAAGTATTGATAAAGCAGAAAGGCTTTATATAAAGTCAGAGGGGGAACATGCACAATCTGCAACCTCAAGTACAGCTAAAACGTGGTCAACTCCAAGAAAACATTTGCAAACCCTTGACTTGAGGCACTAGGAGGATGTTCACAAACGTGCCACAAAAGGGCGAACACCTCCATACAGAATGTGCACAGAAAAAAAGGACTGAGGTTACGAAGAGGGGCAAAGCAGCTGAAGATGCGCAAGAACAGCAAATCATTCCACGCTCTTTCAGATACGGATCTGCTCAGCACAGAGTTTGATAGAGGTACCACATCGAAAATGTTAAAATTGTGTTTTAAGATCATTTTTGTATGGGCAACCACTTGACAGTTAGGAAACGCCCATTTGAACTTTCTGCATATAGCCTTAATTCGGTCTGTTGGATTGTCCTACACGGGTGGCTGCTTTTGCCCCGGTGACATCTGCCTGGCTCAGCATAAAGAACGGACAACTATTCAAAACTTTAATTCTTGCTGTTCAGCACGAGGCCAATTCTTGTTTAGTTTTCAGTTTACTTTTTCCTCAGATGCTTCTCAAGACCAGCCACGAAAACCAATTTATAACAAAATCCTGGTAGGAGTCATGACATTTGACATGGAATTATCTGTCTGCATAATAACGTTCCTCAGCTTATTTTCATACTAATGAAATAGCACTATTAGTTGCATTTGTGAACTGCATGGAAACACAGTTGCCTAAAAAGTCTCTTTCATCTCTGCAGCAGACAATATTCGACATGGATACGCTCTTTACTGAATACATTTGTTAAAATGTTAAGAAGTCTGAACAATCAACTATTGTTTAAAACTCGACCAAGTAATAAAACACTATCAGAAGGGGGGAAATGCTCATCCTGTAGCCAGATATCAAATTTGTACTCTAAAACTCAGGAGTACTAGAGCTATTTAAGGAAAAGAATGATTCTAGTCTCATTCTGGGGAACTGGAAAACCATTTTACCTGAAAACCATGAAAAATGAATAAGCTTGGCCAACACCCAGCAATGAATATTTCATTTTGAACAAATAAATGGGTACATTTGCAAGCTATAAGAAGACGGTTGTATGCAAAGGATCAAGCCATCTTAGAAGTATCCAGCTTTACTTGTAAAAATACGCACTACTGCAAACATTTTAACCATTTTTCCTACAGGATCGTGCAAGCAGGGAGGACCATTGCTCATTAATGAGCGGATCAAATTGAAGTCCCCTCGTCTTAGACCATCTTTGGCCTCGTCCTTCAGTTCCCAGTGCAAAAGAGATTGATACATCCAAGGCACTAACGTGCCTCCATTTGTCTGCATGGAACCAGGGGAGTACCTAAAATAGTTACAGATGCCCTGTGCTAACAGAAAACTTCAACAAATGTATTTTTAAAATAATTCGTATCACAGCAAGAAGAACTTTTTCCTCTAAAGAGAATCTGAATTATTTAACGCCCCCCAAAATCCATTACTCTCATGCACCGTAGGAAAATAAATATTTTACAAACAATGAACTTCCACGTCTCTGCCTCTGAATTCCTTTTCATCTCCAGTTCCAAACAGTTTAAGCCTGGCTTCCTCTCTTACAAAGCCATACCGTCCTGAAATGCCAGAAAGTCGCAGCACAAATGAAGTGATCTTTTCACAGTACGCTTCCTGTTTAAACTCACGTGATTAAATATGTAAATCTAATGATTTCTATCACAAGTTTCTGAATGTGCATTTTAAAAAATCCAATACACAGCACAAATCTGTCACAGATCGTAACGCCCAAGTCAAAACCTACATTCCCACAGGAGAGCCCACGACCAAATAAACCGACAACTAACGCCGCGGATGAGATCCATTTAATTAGTCCACTCAAACGGCGTAATCAGTGCTGAAATCTGTGTCATTACAAGCCTTTTTCTTTAATCATTCCGAATCATTTTTCAAATCTTTTCCACAAGGTATCAGCGGGTCTTTAACATCAAGTATTGCTAGCAAATGTTCTCCTGATACAACCCATCTGTTAGGTGTTAGTGCTGATCTTTTCTCAACATTCATAAAACTGTCTCTTCTCTATTGTAGATTACGAATATCTGCAACTGTGCAGAAACAGCTTTGCTTACATCTGCCAAGACCCTCAGTCCTGCAAAACATGGACTGTAAATTTCCAATCAAACCAAATTTCAGAGGGTTTTTAATATTTTCTTTTTAAATTACAGTGTGCTGTTTAATATCATTACAAATATAATTGTTTGTTAGGTAAAAACTTCAATTTCTGTACATTGAGAACAAAACAAAAAAGACATTTTATAATACTAAAACTTTCTGATGATGTTTAAGTTATCAAAAAATCTGTCAATTTACATTTCAGTCACTTGCAGTCCTTAAAACCTACAGAGAATCTACTTAGACATAACCAGCTACACATTGAAATATGAAGCTAAAATAGCCATAAAGAGGACAAAGGATGAGGAAGCACATTTTCTACATCTGAGGCAAAGCAAACAAGTGCAGCAGTAATTATAGCCTTTTTCTTTTAAGGAGACTTTAGACCAATTGTCCTGAGGCCACCGAAGGAAGAACAAGATTTAGTTACAGTGGCCATTTGATACTGCAATTTATTGCTGGCTGTATTTTCCTTGAAACAAGATATTTGAGAGAGCCAGTTGCTTGGTGTTAAAAGCTTAATTTTCAAAGCAAATTTGAAGAATGATTCCAGATTTTGACATGGCCAGTCTTCTTATTACTGCTCACATATTTTCCTTTGGCTATGAAAACAATTCCAGGTTCTTTCTTCATTTTGACCATAGCAAATGAATAATGTGCCCATGCAAGCGATACAGTTAAAAAATCAAGGTCAGGCCATTCTGCCCCTACGTTCTTTACTTATATCCTATATTAACATTGCATTATTATTGAATTACATGCTGAAATAAGATTATTTTAAAGCCACTATATGCTTCATAAAATACTGTATTTATAATATTTTTTTCATCATTAATTCTTCAAATAATAACTTAGAATGCCCCAGAATTTTTGTGGGTTTTTTTAAAATATTTTGTTTATGCAATGAACAGACAAAAGCAGTTCGAGTCAGGACTATGTGTAGGTACACTCACACACATTTTTAAAGACTCAGTGTGTAGACATGAGACCAAGATCACCTTTGGGAGCCTCAGCTACAAAAAAATATATTTAAAACTTTACAGTCGAGATTTTTCAAACCTCCCACACTGATTTAACTTTAAACACATTGAAATCAGTTGTCACCATGAAGCGATCTTCTGATGGCGGCACGTCTACCCTGCTGCCTGCCCTCACGCCAGGGATTGCTGACTGAGCTTTGAGCCTTTGGAGGAGCAGCATGGGACTGCACAGGACTGAATTTTTCAGGTGCTTGTGAGACAGAGAATTATGAATACGCAAATACCTACTGAAGGGTAAAACCTCTTCTGAAGCGACAGCTCCCTTCGCTAAGTGTTTCACATACAGGAGTCAATCCTGCTCCTGGGAGCTGACAATCCAGAGAAGCTGTGTGAGCTATGCAGGTTCCTTCCCCACAGCCGGAAGGGGGCTTTGAAAGAAACTATTAGGAAAGTAAACCACAAAGAATACGAAAGAAAGGGCGTAATCAGGAGGACATATTGAATGAAAACAAAATAAGGAGACAAAGAGATATGAAGAGCAAAGGGAAACAGCAACAAAGTTCGTATTAGTCTAAAAAAAAAGTGCTTGAGAGGTGATGGATGAAAGGGAGCGTGTAGAACACACAGCTGTGGATCAGATAGGCTGGAACAGAAAATGGTGGGAATGGGGACACCAGGAACATATCCAGCTTCCGAGAGCCTCACATGCAACTGGTTCTACAGGCTCCTGCCAAGTTGATCTCTCTTCTGAGCCTGTTTCATCTCAGTGACATTCTTCTTTCCTAAACCACATCACACAGAGCACAGCAGCAGCAAAGTGTCCTGCTCCCTCTTCTTCTCCTGCGTTATCTCGGCTCTAACTGGTCCCCTGCAGCTTCCTGCCAACTACCCATCCACACCCAACAGCCTGCTCTGGTGTTACCAACACGTGCGCTCGAGTGCTGCAGGTTTTTTCCATTCATCAGTCTCTGGGGAAGCAGCAAAACCCCCGTACGAGCAGCTGCTAAAGGAACAGATGAGAAATAAGAGAACTGATGAACCAAGGGTTGCTCCCAAATATCTCACCATTAAAAACACACCAAAATTATTTTGCTTATTTTTCGTGTCTGTACACTGGGATTAACATTTCCAATCTGTTTCTGCACAGTCTTTAAGACACGATGATGAAAATTCTACATTAATGGTACCAAGTATTAATACCATTAACGTCACGGCATGGATGAGAAGTAGAGGTATTATTTAAGAAACGGTTATGAACATTTGTCAAGTTTGCACCCCACCCAAACTTTTGAAATATTGGAATGGAAAAAGCCCTGCAAAATGCAGAGAACTGCTGATGCTGCTCATCCAAATAATATGAAGAGCTAAATATTAGTGATCTCAGCTCAGTTTCCGATAGATGGTTCCTCAGAATGTGCAGCTGCTCTTGGCTTTTCCCTATCATTACTAATAGCAAATGTCTTCAATGTATCAGATGAAGACATTAAATAAATTAAAACCTAATTTTCCCATCAAAAGTAATTAGCACATTTTTTGCATCCTTGCCAGGTACTTCTCTCATTACTGGTTATTCTCTCTGGCATGTACATGGGATAGTGAGAATTTTATATTTTCCACTGTCCAACATGACAGATTTATTCTTCAAGGACTACTAGCTAAACCATTTCATACATTTATTAAGAAAAAAATCGGTGAAAATACATATGCAAAATCGTGTAGCTGGCCTCAGAAATTCCAGTGTAACTATTTTGGCAGAGTCGCCACTATCTGAAGAAATTAAAATACATTGCTGACATTAATACTATCAAAAAAGAACTGGAAATAAATTTGCAAAGTGATGCTGTAATTAACACAGCCCTTGGGGTCCTGAGTTGATGTTCTGCCCAACTGCAGAGAAGAGTGGAGGAACTTAAAAGACACCCAAATGCAATTCCAGCCTGCCACAGCGCTATCTACGACAGCAATAATTTGTGTCAATGGCTTCAGAATTACTGTCGCTGGGATCTACTTTATTACGTTTCGCCCCTCCTTCAGCATACTTTCAGTGCTGCAGAGCAGAAGAGGAGCGAGGTCAGAAGCAATAACTCACTACACAGTGAAGTCTTCATCTTGATAACAACAAAAAAGGCCAGTTACCATTTTCAGGCAGATGGCTGCCACTTCATCCCACTTACGTAACAGAAAAAATTCAAAGAATATTCTGATATATCTAGATCCAGTCATCCTAATATCCTTAAGACAGAAAGGCAAGTGATACATCATTAATATTTCCAGCTCCTGAGTCATACCAGGCTTTTGGACTCAAGGAGTATTCCAGCTTTCTTCAATTTTTTTTTCTCAGCTTCTACAGCTTGGTTGGTTTTCAGGCTTTATTCACCCACCCATGCATCCAAACCAGCTACACCCCTGACTGATAGCAAGCTAGGTATAAACATTTGTTTACTCTTCCCTCCTTCCTCTATACCTAATTTTGTTATATTATAGAAGCTTTTAATTAGGGACCATCGACTGATAACAGGAAGGAAACAGTTTAAAAGTGCAAGAACAAACTCCGAGATAGGAATCAACTTAAAATAAAAACAACACATGATTATGTTTTTCATTCTAACTCACAGCTGCGAAATATAGCTGTGAATTCTCTGTACTTCTTTTTCACTGACTACAATTCCTGCTTTAGAGAAATGTGGACTACCTGGAGATAAAATCTTCTACCAAACAAAGACTTTGTTTCATATAAGAGAAAATATTAATATAGCAAATTAATTTGTATGCTAAAAGGATTTTCCAAATTGCTTTAGCATTGTTCAAAACATTCGCTGAAAATGACAGCCACCGGGTTTTGCCTCACAAGCTTTTTAAACACCATTTGGGTACGGCAGATTTCACAGATGATAAAGGGAGAAATAAATAAAACAAGATCAAAAAATTAAAAGCCACTTGTGCACAGATCAGAGCAAAGAGAGCAAATCTCTTGGGTTAGAGCAAGGCCATGAGACTTGCACCTCGCCTGCGGTAGGCTGGGGAAGCTCCTCGCCATAGCTCTGGATCAAGTGGCTGCTCTGCTCCGAACTGATCCCAGAAAACCACTTCTTACTATTAGTGGTGGAGCTGGTTCACAGCCCAGAATAATCACTTGGAAGAGATCCAAAGCTCTTGGCTCTTACATCTGCTTTCTAGATAGTGGTCTTGCCCTTGTTCGGATATATTTATGACCTTCGTAAATTAAAGATAAGGTTAAGAATATACTGCCCTTAATAATGGGCTTCAATAATTAATCTTTAGAATATATTATTATAAAATTGGTATTATTTCCACAACACAGTAAATCAGACATTCTTAAAACAGAAAATACACAAATCAGTCGAAAACTGGCCACCAGGACTTGTGAGAATATCTCTGACCTTTCCAGATGTATTTTTCTGTCCTTCTCCTCTCTCCTCCCTGCACTATTTTCTGTTTTGCAACACTGTTTTTATTTGTCTGAGCCGGATACGCTCCTAGGACTCCGTTTGACCTCTCAAATGAGATTCCCAGAATACAGCCATCACAAGAAATCAAAACGGTGCATCCATGACCAACTAGTTTAAAAGTTGTGCTTATCACAACCCATTTTAATTATCTTACACAGCCTTGGCTCCTTACCTTGGGGATACTAATTACATGAGCGAGGGTTTTTTTTTCCTTTTAATCTCATAACATTCATTTTCCTCACATTTTCAAGCAATATTCTGAGGGCACACTACTCTATAATGGCACAACATCCAATTCAAACCTTAACGGTAGATTGGCTTTAATCATCGGAAACATGCTATGTCATTTCTCTCGTGTCAGAGAGAAGCCTGACTTACTGGATAACCCAAATCATACTACTTATCACTTTCGATTATTGCTGTAAAAATGTAAAATGATGCCGAATGGGTTTCAAGTTGCAAAGTAAATGCTAGGTGCAACAAATCTGAGGTTTCAGATTAGTTTGCATAATTTGTCATTATTTTCTGCATGGCAAATCAATGATTAACTAAACCAAATCAGTCAACAGTAAGTGTTTTACTGGAGACAGATACCCTTCCCTGTCAAAAGTTAAATTGTTATAAATATTTTTCAGTACATAGGTTTTATTTACTTTAGGAAGTCTCAGATTTATTTACAAGAGAACAGGGAGGCTTCTGTTCAGCTCATAACCGTAAAAGAAGCCAATACTAGATTGTCAAAACCTACAGTTGCAGACAAAGTGATATAACCAGAAAGATTAAGGAGTTATCATGTATTACTCTCAAGAATATAATTTCTCCTCCAGCCTCCCTATTCTTCTTTCTTCTCTGTCTGCAAAACAACAAAAAAAATCCAATACTAACAAATGTTGAAACCAAGTCTAGTACTGTTTTTTATCTTCAGCTGAAAAAAAAATCCAATCCAAGCTGGAAAACAGATACAATATTAGCAAGCACGTAGACTGGAACATATATTTAACCTAAACAGAGGGTGCCTTACATTAGCTAACTAACTTACATTAGCTAACCGTTTAATTCGGATACTTTGCAATGGCAGGTTTTACCCCCGCAGAAATGTTTACGGCCTTGCCTGGGTAACTGAATGCCAACTCCTCCAGATACGTAAAACGGCAGAAATTACCCTTGGCTTTTCCTGATTTAATCCAGATAGCGTACACATAATTTATATAGGCTACGTATACGAAAGATCTGCTTTTACCAAAATGAGTATTTTCACTTAGAAAATACAAACCAACTTTGGCTTTATTATTTTTCTCAAAGCTTTCTTCAAATGACAGGCAAAGAAACACATTTGCCAAGTATCAAGCAATTCTGTTTTCTACCAAATGCACAGTGTGCCCCCAACAAAGACATACGCTCCATTTTCCTGCGACACGTTACGTTCTCCAGTCAATGAAAGAGGTTGTGTAGGAACAAGTATGTCTTCTTGAAGAATATCTCACAAAACCATTGAAAGAAGATTAGTATCTTGGATTAAGTAATTTTCATTTTTCTTTAATCACCATTGTAAAGGGGGAAGAGAGGAATCCCTCACTCTGTTTATAGTTCAGTCAGCAACGACAGAAAAAAGGGCTTTAAATGCAGGAAGAAGAAGGAATCAAGTAAAATTGGATTCTACCTACATTCCACTGAAAAAATTTTCAGGCAAGTTTAATGCTAGCTTTGAAGTTAGAAGCCCTCCACCATGTAGCCACAAATGAGGGAAAGACAGAAGGATTTAAAATCAGGAACAGCACAAGGTGGGAAGATGTTAAAGTGTGATATTCCAGGAAAGCTGATGAGTCACTGACCTCGGAGGAGACTCCCACTGGGGTAGGAGTCACCTGAGACAAAAAAATGTGCAGACTCTCTGATTTTCTCTGTATTGAACAGGGAAA
>NW_010413617.1:17409-28087 GCF_000710305.1 Buceros rhinoceros silvestris
GGGAAAGAGGCAGCAGCCAAAAGCAAAGCAACCGGTTCTGAAGAGGAATTTCAAATCCCAGTATTTACAGACCAAGCACCCAGGGTTTTTTTAATTAGCTTACACATCTTCATCTTTAAAAAAACTGTGACCATTTTTATATTTTATCTCTTCAGGGTTCATATTGTCAGGAAGTTGGTAAAGCCCACGCAGAGAAGGACCGTGCTGTAGATGTCGTATCCATATCCAGCAGAGGGATAAAGTTCCCTGTTGCAGCCCGTTTTAAGTAAGCCACTCTCTGGCACGAGAAGCAGTAACTTTTCAAATGAAAGATGAGATTTTCATGTCATCATTTGATTCCACGTGTCATAATTTCGAAACAGATCCTCATTTACCATCACGCTAAGGATCCAATTGCAAATGAAGACGCCGCTCAAATCAGAACCATTTGTAACGCTAGAAGCAAGCCACCTACTGTAATCTTGTCAAACGCGAACATGCCAGTGACCCTAATGGTACAAACAGCAAGAGGAAGGGAGGAAGCACATTTTCAAAAATAATCAAATCTATATGCTTGGCTTCCCACATAAGAGACACCTCAAGCCGAAGCACAGTTGAACCCCTCAGCAGCAATGCCTCCCGAGATCTCCTCCTTTGACTGCTGAGCAAGGAATCAGGGCACAGAATTTCTACAAAAGAATTTCTTTCTCAAGAAGAAACCATGAAAATAACTTTGTAAATTAAAATGGGCATGGAGAACAGGAAAGGAATCGGATCTGCAAGGTGTTGGATGCCCTCACCTCATGCCATATTAGTAACAGTCACAGGAATCCAGTAACTTACCAAACTGGACCCGAAAAGAATGGAACAGAACATCTCAGTATCACTTATTCTTCATTAAGAGTTTAAAACACCCCACCCTGAAATCATATGATTGGACACAAAAAAGCAGAAGCAACAGAACAAACTTCCTAACCCTTGTATGACGTCAGAAGGCAGCAAGAGTTTCAAGCTTTATACTTCTCTGCAGCTGAAACACTGCCCAAAGAGAATTTTTTTGCGTTGAGCAACTAAATGTAGGAATGTGGATTTCTCACATAACGTACGTGGTTCATTTACCTCAAAAAATAATACATTTTTACAGACCTTAAATGCAAACTACCTAAATGCATTGCACAGTTAGATACAATTGCCATTCCTGTTCTTTTACAAGCAACGCCGTCTAAAGGGATAGAGCCAGGGTCAAGACCTTCATTTAAACTAATCAGAATGAATGTCGACATATGCATCAGCAGATAAAGGCATGCCAAAAATAATAGAAAAATAGCAAAGGCACAAAAAGCAATAAGCTAGTTAAAATCTCGGGTACCGATTTATCCTAAGATACAGCACAAAATACTAGAAGGCAAAAAAAGAAAAGTTAACTCCATTTCCATATATTTAAGGGTACCAAATATAAACAGCGTCCTTGTGACTTCTGCAAATAAATAATTTTGAAGTAAGTTTTTGCATTTCTTTTAAGGAGCTATCTGTGCTAAGCTGGGACATTTCTGGAAACAGAAATGTGTTCAGTGTAAACTGGAGAAGTGATGCAACAGGAAAGGTTCTTCATGCCCACCTCCTCTCGGGTGTCGAGGCGGGGGTCTGTACCGACACACGTTAGCTGATGGTGCTGCTGGTAAAGGCACGTACATAACAGAGGGATGAATCTAGATGATTGGCTCACAAAAATTACAGTAGTAACTGCTACTTCCCCCACCAGCAAGTTAGCATTCTTTAATGTAATTGTTATTAGCCTTAAATGTTCACAGCCATGAAGATGCCGTTATGTCTGGCAAATTGGTAAAATTATAACTCCCCAAAACACAAGCCAAAATTCGGCAGCTGATAAGGGAAGCATTCCTCGGCTCGAATGCTCAAAACTCCGCTTGGCACCTGTAAACACTCATGTCAGGATTCTTGGGTGAAGACCCAGAGGTGGGTCCCATTGCTCAGGTGCTGACCTTTGCTGAAGTTGTCTTCTGTGTCTGGACATCAACCCAGACATATGTCAGTAGTCCAAAGTATTATGGGCTGCATAAGATAGCTTCTCCCTCCATACAAAGCAACTGAAACACTAACAGGCAGTTATTAAAAGAAGAAAAAAAAAAGAAAAAAGAAGAGGATGACTCTAAGATGAGTATGAAGTATGATCAACAAATGATGCTTTTTTCCCTGAAGTCTGAAGTATTGACAAACTGATGTCCTAGACGCATGACTACCTTAGCTGTCGGTAATCACTAATCAGATCTCAAACGCTGTGATGCCTTTAATCGTTTCCTTTCAATGCCTTGCACTCATCATTTAATATGATGACACAAGCCCAGACTGTAAAACAACCCGCTGTTGTCTCATTAGTCATGTTCCTCTTTTGCTCAAAAATGCAACCAGAATGAATCTGCACACAGACTGCTTTTAGCTAAGTGCCCAGATACATTGTGGAGGCTTTTCCCCTCTGCTTTCCTGGCTACCAGCAGTCTTGCTATTCTTTAACAAAATTAACCTTCTTCTAAGGCATTAGTTGCTATTACGAGTGACTTATTTAACATCACTATCACATACAAGATGTTTAGAAAACAATGCATTAGTTCTGCTAATGGTAAACTCATGCTTGCAAGACATTTTCTCTCCTTCTGTAATAACAGAATAAAGCTGAATTAATGAAGCAAGAGAAATGAAGCCTCTAACCTATTCGTGTAAACTGTACCAAGGCATTCAGCTCTTTAAACCAAGGAGATATTTTGTATGGACTTTGACTCCAAAACTATGACAAATTTCTGAAACAGACCATTGCATCTGGTTAGGAAGTCCTTCTCTTTAGGAATATTCAGGTCGAAGATCAATGTCTCAACCTGCAAAGCCATCAGTCTTCCATCTTCCTTAGAGTTACGCGTATCAGTGGTAGTGCCCAGAACAGCGCAAGACAACTGCCTTGGGAATTCTCATGACTTAGAAATAACTGTGTTCTGACCAAAGAAGCAAATTTTTAGGCATGCATCTCTGCTCACGTACTTTATTTACTACCAAGCTGATTGACTCGAAGAGGAGCAGATAACTGTTTTGTAGTTTCAAGGCCAGTTAAGAGTGCACAGGATTTTAACAGCACAACAAAGGGTTAACACACATACCATCGCCAAACGACCAAATATTTCCCCAAGGAGAAAAGGACCGAATACAGCTTCAGTAAAGAGCTACAAATTATAAAATACTCATCAGGCACTTCTGAAAGTAAAGTAGGAGAAGTGAGAATAAAGGGGTTTAGGTGGTCTAATGGTGATTGTCCACCAACACCTCTAATGACTTTTGGCAATTACAGAGATTTCATATATGAACAAACACCTTTTTTTCTCAACTGCTGAGCACATACAAATGTGAATTAACCATTTAGTGAGACAAGCAATTAAGACAAATTAGAAAACAGTTTCACGTGCTTTCTGCATCACAAATACCTTATAAATGCCTTTCAGTGACCCAAAAAGTGAACAATAAGGACTATGTTAAAGGCTACTGTCAGAGAGACAAAGAGCAAAGACATGCAAGCTTTGTCTACACTCATCCAGAGAAACTCAGCAAATTGCTCTGTCATGCATCTTGTACCCTCCCCAGCAATCATGGGAACCTTTGCCCTTTTGCCCTGACAGATTAAATCGAAGCATGAAGGAGCGGGATCTTAGCCAAAGAATATTACATTTTAAAAGCTGACCTAAGCTCTTTTTATTTGCCCTTTCATTTTGATCTCATGATGATGTTTGAGTTCTTTCCACAGATATTGAGTTCATCAATCTCTAACCCTCTCCCGATGTATTTTAGCTTTCTGCGTCTCTCCCATTTCCGGGAAGGGTAAGGCGTTTTGCACTTTACAGATCAACTTTAATAAAAGGGCCCATATGATATAAGACATCTAGAATACTAAGTCATACAGAAAAATTGTAATCCAGATTTTTTTTTTTACCTCACAAATTATGGAGATTTTTATGCACTAAGACTTGAAATAGCAAAAGAATTCCCACTTGTTTAAATACTGATTTTGTTCTTGCATATAATTTATCACTAGTGAAAGGATCTGCACAAGCATTGCCCTCACTCCCTCACCCACCCACCCACCATCACCCTTCTTAAAGAGTTGCATTAAGAACCTTGTCAGTACTTTGTAATTGGTTGTTCGGCTATTCTTAAACCCCTAAAACTGACATAAAGACTAACGACATTTGACACTGTGAGTGAATAACAGCATAAACGATCATACTACTTTATTTGAAATTAAAATTCCCTAGTCTGCCACAGTTACCTTTTAAAGGTGCCTCTGGCAGAGAGCCTTCAGACCTGAAAACCCACGGTGCCATCTGCATAGCTCAGGACTTCGGTAATGGAACACTGAATCTTCTAGCCCACCGAGTCCCAAATTTCTGAAAGGCTTAAGCACCTTACAGAGGTTAAAACAAACTGGTTGCCTTCAGTTTACCTTTGAAATGGATGTAGCGTTGTTATTGATTGGAACAAAAGCTCGTGGACAATTGAACTATCTTTATACTTTATAAAATACACTTCCAAGTTAGAAGTTCATAACACCATTGTATGAGCTATAAAAATATTTGTTTGGGGATTTAACTTGTGGAAACATGTTCAACTCATACAAAGCAACTGAAAACACTATTACAGAGAACAGCATTACAACATTTTTAAAAAAATCAATTTATGAGCAGCACAGAAGAGGCAAAGAGAGAGTATACTCTGAATTTTCTTGTAGGACACACTCCATACTAAGCACACAGACTGAATTTATGTAATTCCTGATGACTAAGAAACCAATGTCACTTCTTTGTACACAATGATCTAATATTCCACTCAATCATTCAAGTCTTCCTGACAATAGAGCAGAAGAGGCACACAAAGAATCAATATTTAGAAACTGCATAATTTTTCACCTCTTCAGATGGCCCATCCTAGAAATTAGTCATCTTTAAAAACTATATTCCCAGAGAAAAAGGGGTTTTTTTGCAGCGTGCATATTGTTCGGATAGATACAGAACATTCAAGTCCTCTAGATACAACCGTGCTTTCTCTATTTTAATTAGAAAACTCAACTTTCTCTATTCCATTTTTCAGAGATAACAGTATAGAAAGGTGTTAAAGCAATATTCCAGATAACAGAGGAGTTAAATTTGATTCTGAGAAAAGAAACATTCATTCAGATGGTTTAAAACGCTACTCTAGTAGCGTTTTATGACCCAATCTCTCTTAATTCAAACATTTGATGAAAGCTGCAAGACATTGCTCAGCTGTTAATGAGCCCTCACTCCTGAATTTAAAGGCTGAGAAAGTTCACAACAGATACCTGAAACTTCCAGTAATTACAGTGAAGACAATGCTTATACTTACTAAAACTTAAGCCTAACAATTGTAAAGACAACACAAAAAAAAGAGATAAAAAGGCAAAGAGGGAAGAATATTACCGTAGACACAAAGCAAAACAGAGACATTTGGAGGCCTTTGGCTTTTCAACACATCACTGGCATACCAATTTTCATGCATACGAAAAACATTTCTGCAGCACTGAAATCTGCTACTAGTTAATCGGCTTTGGAACACATCAGCCTGTTGGTGACACAACCCAAGAAACGGTTTTGGGGGCAGTGTTTAAACGGGCTCAATGTCGGCTGTTCCATCCATAATAGGAGGTTTCCAAATGCAAATTCTAAATTCTTACAACGTAACAAACCCAGCAGTTTATGGCTAGCAACAGTAATTTCTCTCTTATTTAAAGGTGACTGTTTACATTAAAGAACGTCCCAGAAGGATTTTGCGTACAAGTGATTATCTCTTAACTGACAGTAATGTTATTAGCAAAGTTATAGTCTATTATCAGAATGTCTTTTATTATTATGCACATATTAGCACTTCATACTTACCAGAGCACTATGCAAAAGGTTTCTAACATTCATTAAAATAAAACCATTCCAATTCCACAGAGAACGGATATGTACTTAGATAGAAATTGAAGCTGTTAATTATACGTATGCTTAGAATGATGACCGAGACATCAGCCTCCTCCACTATACGGAGCGGACAGCGTAAGAGTCTCAAAACCCTCCTCTGGTCCTACGTACTGCTGAAGGGAGTGAGGTTGTGTGTTTGTGCTCTCACATGCCTATGCTGTTTAAGGCTTTCTACCTTAACTTTATACATTAGAGATACAGAAAAATTACTGGCTGGCATTCTATGAAAACAGATGTGGAAGGACTCTAGGCCTAATTTCATTCTCTCTCACTGGAAGAGCACGCTGAGAGTGTGGGTGACTCTAGGGATGCTCCAGACAAAGCACTCTGCGAAGGCTACACTTCAAATGGTTAACACAATCCTGCCTATCTCTTGATTTCCCTCCTTATCCAGCAGCAATAAAGCTCAATTATATAATCTGACACTTCCTATGCCTGGATGCCCAATTAGATGAATTGAAATAAGTGAAGGATTCCTCAAGAAACTGTGGGATTTCTACCCAAAAAAGCAAGTCACTCTCAATATGCCAATGTAAATAAGGAGATATTTCTGCAAACAGAATTCATAGGCAATAAGAACAGACTTCAAGAAGTCACAGACACCATCACCTCTCACTCTTAGATGCTACTTAAAGATTTGGCAGGGATGCCATAGATAATCTACCCAATGTTTAAAAAGCCTTTCTGCCCATTCAGTATTATATATAAAATACAGATGACTGCTTTATAGCTGAGGTCTCCTCCTATCAAAATCCCCTTCCTACACCTTTAAGCTGCTATTTATTCTAAAGCAGCCACCAGGCATGGAAAACAACTGATCATTACTGTCTCTCTATCAAAATGAAAACAAACCTGTCAGCCTTTTCCCAAAGGTTTTTAATATATTTGGCTTTGACTCATTTCTCTAGACTCTCCTCCCTAAAACCGACCATCGTGCAAACTGGGAAATACATAGTGCCAAAAAAAGTATCTTGAATCCTCTTCCAGCATGATTTTACTTTAATCACTCGGACTTCTGTACCTTTAAAAACCTGGGGCCAATTTTCACAAACTCCTTTGTAGCTCCTACGTGTCTGGAGGTTCTTAGATATTCCAGACTACAGCAAAACCTTCAGAAGCCAAATAAGCCCCAAGTGTCTCTCTTGCACTGGGGAGTCAGAACTGGACACAGCACTCCAGACCTATATATAATACTTACCATTCCTACGCAAAGACAGGAACTAGAGAGCATAGCGCTAAAAATCCAAGTCCGCATGAAACTTTGACAGTATAGATGAAATTTCTGAAACAACAAGTGTTTTATTTACTTTGCCCTAAAAAGAAAGCTGCTTAATTGCCACTAAGAGACCAAAGGCGGTTCCTGCAAAGTGGTCTCCGTCATCTAAAGATGACACTCACAAAACACACCACAAATACTTCCTTCTGTTAGGATTATTAAGCTAATCTGAATATGCCACCCACTGATTAAGTCTAGGCCATTTTATTAGATTTGAAACCAAAGAGAATTTTTCTTCTATTTTTCGAAATAATATGCAAGAACTGAAAATACAAGTCAGGCTGATAGTGATTTGGTTGAGCGAACAGACTCTTTAGCTCTCAACCCCCAACCCACAGAACAGCCTAAAGGAAGAGGGATAAAAACATGAAACAACTATAATTTTGAAATCACAGTTTTGTATGATGATATCAACAGACAGATGGTGGTCAACAGCTGATAGTAATGAAGTGTTCAAAGACAAGATACACAGAACAGAGATACAAAGCTCTTTTCAGTTCTGGAACTCGGAATGCAAAGAAGGATGAAATGCATCAGTACGAAAAATAAACATTTACATCTGTAACAAGGTCCAGAGTTTAGTCTATAAATTCACCAGATTTTAAATTTTATACTTGGAATTTAAAAGGGGAAAAAAGAAGATTATGTTGATGATGATGATGATTCATCCAAGAAAATTCAATAATTTCAAGAACAGGTCTGGACTATTTAATCTAAGGACTGAATCACAACAGCCTGGGGGCAGGGGAGGGAAACCAGACAGGAACAAGAACTTGGAGAACTCCTAGATGGGTGGATGGGAAAATAAGCTGGGACAAAAGAGCTAAGAACTGGAGACAAGCTTACGTCTAGGGAGACCCATGCACTGATTTGCAAGTTTTTGTGTTTAAGTTAAGCATATGTAATGAGAATGCACCTTCAGAAAGAAATCTGAAGTATCAAGAATTGTCCCTATCTCCAAGTTCTCCAAGTTAACAAACATCGAGAGACTGAGGTGAAAACCTTTTCTTCGTTTCCTTTTTTTTTTAATTTCAAAAGTCAGCAGAGAATTAAACGTCTTTGTGTTTACAGTATGAGGTAGTATATTGTATAAAACCTGATGCTTGAAAGAATGGAGGCAGTACAAGCTTGGCCAGAGTTAGAGCCTGAATATATGGAAAGTATAGCAATAATTAGGTTTTTTTACAAAGCAAAGCATTCGTTTCACTTCAGTTAAACCACAGACATGGTGCGTGTTTACATTATTTAGTCCAAAGTCTCATTTCCTTTTCACTTATTACACATATGAGACAGGAACTTCAAATAACAAGCTGAGGTACTTTAATGAAATGGAGAATGACTTGCTCTTTGTTATTTACAGCACTTAGGGAAGATACACGTGTGTGCCAAAGAAACTTGGGCAAGCATCAGTACTCTCTTTACCTTTCAAGATTTAAAATAAATTACTCCAACAGGTATTATCATATGTATCATGATGTAAGGTAAGTGAATAGACACACTATTCTAATAAAAAACAAAACACACAGGAACTCTGCGTCTGATTTGGACATCAAAATATCTGTACGGAGTAAAGGAACAAATTACTTTCCCCACCTATGTTTCAAGCGATATTTTTGTTTTTCCAAGTGAAGACACAATTCTTTCCATTTCAAAAACTGCACATTCCAGACTGGCAGTGAAGATGTGTCTGCCATCCTCTTAATACATTATATTTGTTAAAAGAAATTACTATGCTGTACAAAGGCAGTTACCTGTTTAGCACACAGCTAATGCAGAGAAAAATTCTCCACACGCAGGTATAACCACGCCTGCTACTGTTTGTGAATGTCATTAGAGAGCTACAGGTTCCATAAAACGCACCACATTTCAGCCTGTTGCAAGTTTGCGCTCCAGGCGTGCCTTCACTGCACCAACATGCTCCTAAACAAACAGTTTGTCAACAAAACAAAATGACAACATTGATTGTTTCAACGTGTCCGTTTAAAAATTACTTTCCAAAATATATTTCCAGAGATCACTCCAGACACAAGACGATGATCTTGTGCCCAGAAAAGCTGTATTGTATCACAGCTTCCTCCCAAAAGGCCTCCCTTTCATTCTGTGATCCAGCAGCAACCGAGATAACATTCAAGTGTCTCACATACTCCCTTTCATCTTATTCATGACTTCCTTCTCGTAAGAACCCCATTTCCTCCCAGACTGTGCACTCCCCTTTTTGCTCTTCTCTCCGTGGAGCAGGAGAGAGAAGATGCACTACCCGTCTTCGCTCCGTCTTGGGGAAATCAGAGCAACAATCTATCCCTCAGTATTTCCTGGTATTCATCTACGGATTAGCCTCGCTTCCTAAATAATGTACAGCGACATATGGACACCAGAGTACCCATCTGGAAAGAATCTCGGCGTTTTATATTACCATTGGTACGTCAAGAGGTACTGCAAGGGATTGTTACAAAGCACACATAGAACAGAACAGGATTCTGCTTTCTGTGTGGGTTCCACGCCAGCACTGAGAAGATAATCCACTGAGGATCAACGCAATACTGCCCTGAGAGGAGTTTAAAGTGGTCTTTTGACCTCTCTGAGAAACCCAGAGCTTGGCTTCTGGAGATGGAATAAACAAACAAAAAGGTCCCATCCCAAAAGCCACATTGTTCTGAGACTTCAAACGGTAAGACCCATGCTGAGTGGCTTGTCAATCATGTCAGTGTCCATCCATCATCTCGAAAACTCAAGTTTTTGTTGAGTTGTGGTTTTCGCTTCTTGCAAGTCCCAGAAGTTAGCCTTTTTAGATACTTTAACCAACAGTTCTCAAATATTTTGTAAACACTGTGCAACATCTTGGTGGTAACCCGTCTTTCACAGAGGACTGTAAATAC
Source organism: Buceros rhinoceros silvestris (assembly GCF_000710305.1). Classification (NCBI taxonomy): domain Eukaryota; kingdom Metazoa; phylum Chordata; class Aves; order Bucerotiformes; family Bucerotidae; genus Buceros; species Buceros rhinoceros. The sequence continues at coordinate 27,576 of NW_010413617.1, forward strand.
AGCAGCATTCCTTTGCAACTATTACAGACGTTAAATAAGAGAGAGCATGAAAACTGAACTGAAATCTGCTAAATCCATATCCTGATACCTGTATTTATTTCATGTAAATATCCACACACACAAACACATTGATATGGACAGACAGATACACACGTATTCCCCGAACATGCAGAAAGCCAGTACCAAGAGATAGCTGAATACCAAGCCTCAGGCCACTACCACCAAGTGACTTGCAGACAGTCGAGAGATTCAGTAGAGCAGTCATGTTTGACTCGTGTTTGTAATTTACACCAACCTCTCCAGTGACGTTTCTATGAATACAGGAAACGTTCATATTTAATATTTGGGCTGCCTTATCAATGTGCATCTTTCTCATCTTAAGACCAGGCATTCTTTGCTCCATTTACAGATCCAGAAGTTTCCATCTGGTATTATCCAATCAGGCCTCTGCCAAACAAATAACAGTTAGCAATTATTTCTCATGTTTCAGATGCCCAAACTGCAAGGGAAAG
>NW_010413617.1:28215-45222 GCF_000710305.1 Buceros rhinoceros silvestris
TTGGTCGAGCTCACAGTCAACTCAAAGCCACAACTTCAAAGGAACTCAAGGTTTTAGTAGTTCTAGTATTCCTAAAATAACATGGTTTTACTAGTGGCTTGATGGCAATAAAACGTAGAAAATTATTATTTCTGTTCTGGAAAAACAATGCCCTTAATCAAAGAGTCACTTCTTCTGAACATGTGTGATTAATGTGCAATACTAAAAAAAAACGAAACCAAAACAAAACAAAAAACCACCCACTACCTTTCCCACTCTTTGCTTTCACCAAAGCAAAGAGTCACTACTTATAAAACACAACTACTATGGAAGAATTGTTTTAAATAGCCTCAGCTTCTTAATCTCTAAAAGAGACTTCAAGATTAGCTTAGAAATGCCAACTGAGTATATTCACATCACACGATTACTTCTTAAGATCCTCTCAGACAAAAATCCTCTCCTGAATTGAAAGAAAAAAAAGACTCACAGTATGTTACGCCTCAAATATTGGAAACTCCTTTTCAGGAAATACATGAATGTTAATAAAGAGTAACAGTAGTAAACAGCACCTGGGTCCTGCCTAAGGACTGTGCAAAAGGCCATCTTCTCTAGGTTTCAAAGCTTAAAACTGTGGAAAGTCACCCTGTATGAAAGGAGCTTACAGATTCCCTGACAGTGTAAGTTTGACTCTGTAAATAATATGTTGTGACGAGTGAAGGGGCTGACAGGGGATGGCAGCACAAAATGGCCAACTGAGAACAAACAGGGGGTAGCAGGGTCTTGGGGAGATTTATTTTGAGAGAGTGAGCAAGCATTTTTGTGGAAAGACCTTCCAGGATTCATATTCACGGGAGCAACATCTTCTGTAATATAAACGTGCCAACCGACCAAAGTACTTGTTTAAAGCTCTTCTGGATGAGCTGAAACCTCTTCACGGCTTCGGTACATATTACAGCATCTGAGTTTAGAAGGGACAGGTGTACTCTCCAAAGACAATTAACTTCAGGGCACTTCAGTGTTCTTTAGCAGAAACAGGTCCCTTGGGCCAGCCCTGAAACAGCAGCATTCTGTTTTTCCAAGCACAAGGACAGAAAATTCCCCGATAACAAAACAAACTAAACGATACGAAGCTGAATAAGGTTCTAAAAGGCATTCAGAAAGTGATTTCTACATACACATTCTCCTACAATGACTACAATCTTCATTGTACGATGTGAAGCTACTCGTAGGCATTGCTGTGGTACTGAATACGAACCAAACGATACATTCCACTGTCTCATCTGAGCATGTAATCACTTGACAAATCAATCAGCACTCACTTCACTCAAAAACACAAAGGGACGGATTCACCTCCCGGTTCCAGGGGGATCTGCAATCAGAGACGGAGATGAAAAGAGCCCAGGGCTTCTCCTCTTTCTCTGCTCTGCCTGTTCTGCTTCAGGCAGTTCCAGCGGGAAACCAGCCCTATCAATGTCACTTGCCAATTAGAAGGAGTCACACCTTTCCCTCATCTGGCTTTTGAAAAAGCTCAAAAGCCAGCGCGGGAATGGGAGGTGATCTGGGGTCAAACTTTGTGCCGGGCTCCTTGTCAGGTACCTTTCCTCTCCGCTCCCCGGCGTGCCGCCCTCGCAGCAGCTGAGCCCCGTCCCCCATAGGCAGCCGGGGAGGCACTGTGTTCCTTCCCAGAGAAGGTACAGCAGCTCCAGAGGAAAGACAGCAGTCCACCAAAGGGAGAAATAATTTTTCCACAGGCTGTCTAAAGGGAAGAATCTGCTTTGTGAATGAATCAGACACAAGGTAAGACTTACAAAAACATGAAACGGTGCTGGAGAAGAAAGATGTGTTAAAAAATCCTCTACAGTGGAGACAGAGCTTTCGATTTGTGCTACCCAAAACTAAGGGGGCAAGCTCTCAACCCAGAGATCAGTTAAAGCTTGCTGCACGATTCATTGCAGCAGGCTGGAGGTTTAAATCCTGTGAATCGCAACTGTTTAAGGAATTAATTTAAATTCATTTTTTACATTGCAAGGGAAGAAACAGCATTTATATCCTTAACAATACATCTTCGCAGCAGAAAGCATAACAAAACCTAAGCGGGCATTACTGTGTCTGCAGAGACTGTGCCATTCTCCTCCCTGTGTCAAAATCAGCGTTCTAACCCAAAGCACTCCGGTCCTTCCCAAAGGAATTTTGTAGCAGGTGGTGTTAATAAGCCCTGAAACAGGATTCTCTTTGCTGCACCAGCTAAAAGTTAGGAGAAAAGGGATTATGACAAAGACTTCACCTGACCCAGTAATGCCTCTGTCATTTGTCACCTATCATGTCAGTTGGAGAATAAGCAGGTATAACATTTCAATCATAATACTGCAGATTTACTTCTACACTTGCCAAGGTTGAAGGCTAACGTGCTCTTAGAGAGCCATTCTCCTGCAGCAAAATATATGGAAATTAGAAAGAGCTACATTCTACAAGGAACTGTCAGTTTTCTGGAGGACTTTTACAGACCCTTCTCCTCTGTTAAAGCATATTAAAAAAAAAAAAAAAAGGAGAGAAGGAATGGTGAGGTATAGGTCAAACCAGAAAGTCTCCGGTGAAACATCTGCCTGACAGTTTTCTGAAGTCACCTTATTGAAAGTAACACTGCTTCTTGTCTTAACAGGAATGCTTTCTAGTTTTCCTTTATGTTGATTGCTCATACAGTAAAAAATGTCTGGGGCAGCGATGTCACGTCATATAAGGAAGAGTTGAAAGATATGATCCCTTCCTAATACCTAATCCCAAAGTTACAGATACATCAGAGCCATTAGTTTGTCATTAAAGTCCTCTCTTTATAATAAATTAAAGAGCTCTGGACCCATATAATACACTGGAGTTATGTAAGTACATAAGCAAAGCGGTTCACTATTAAATATGTACTTTTCCAAAATGCAATAAAAATAATTTATTTCACGTGGGACATTCACCAGACATATTTTAAGTATACCATACAAATTCTTGGATGTTTTCCCATAAATATTTGAGGTGTAGATGAAAAACTATAACAGATATTTAATAACTTTAATTGGCATATTTAATTCATTTTAAACTATTCAATAGATTTCCAGACTTCTTTCATCTTTTAAATGGCAATTTAGCATTATAAAATGCGACAAGAAAGGTATATCCACATATCTGAAAACAACTCCAAAAGGTGAAATCAGTGTATTAACAGGAAATTTAGAAAATCTGCACCTAGACATCTAATTTGCTAATTTTTTAAATTATTAAAGAAAAAAAAAAAAAAGACATTTTCACGAGCTGGGTCCTATCAGAAAGAGATTTAGTCTTTCAGTACTACTGCCCAGAACCAGAAACATTAACCTAAAACACTCCTACTTTGATTTGCCAACTTTGATGCATTCAGATATAACTGAACAGAGCTCCTGTATGATGAGGTTTCTGAATAAAACTGCAATGTGCAAATATGGTTATTTCTACGAAATTCTAGGCTGTGGTGGTTACAGCATCATCAGATCTGTTGATTTTCCATCAGCTTTTCAGTTCACAGCAGACCGTGGTGACCACCTTAGTTACTCACACCAAATTTTACCCCAGAGGCGGTTCACAATCCCATTTTCAAACCATATGCTATTTTCAACTCAGCTAAAGTAGGTGCTACCATAACCTTTAGAAAACCAGGGCACTGCTCCTTACATGTGTAAATTAAGAACAACCAGCATTGTTTAAACAAGAGTGAAATGACTAGGAAGATGTCAGCTACACAAATTACATACAATTGCATCGGATTTTAAAAGGCTTAATCCGACAGCATTTGAGAGAAATGTGTGTTTAAAATACTAAGCTATTGGGGAACCTTTTGGTGCTTTTAGCTCTTCATTTAAAAAGCGTTACTTGTTTTAAGTAGGTAAGTGAAGATCTAATTCTCAATGAGTAAAGCGGAGGCCACCTTACCGTAATAAGGCTACATCTTTAGTGAAAACAGCACCATGTTTCAGGAGTTTTCTTCCCCCGTCCCATTTATTCCTGCCCACGTTTCGCAGTGCTCTCAATCCCACACTCAGATAGCCTGTTCTTCCCACTCCCTTCACACACTTGTAACCATTCTTTCCTCCTTCCTTTTCAGCCCATCTCCCTTTGTCCTTCCAGCTCCATTGCTCCTATGAATCCACCTCTCCTCCCACTTCTGCTATTTCCATAATTCTTTTAAAACAAAACAAAACAAAAAAACAAGCAGAGGAGGAGAGAGAGAAGTCTCCAGAGAAATTCCCCCGTAATAAAGGAAAAATGACCCGCAACAAAAATTCAGGGTAAACAACACATAACCCTGCAACTGCACAGAGCTCTGTTGTTCTGCAGGCAACCTTAGACTCTGCTATCCTTTGCCTTTTTATTTATTTAGACTATAAACCAAACAAGTTAAGATCAGAGATTTAATTCAGTAGGTCGCTTATTCAATTTCAGGAGGCAAAGATGGATGGCTGGTGGGGTTCAGGTGGTTGTAGCAACTACAACAAGAAACAATAAAAATTAAGCTTCCATCAAGGAGATGCAAGATTCTTCCTAAACTCATCGTCTTAACAGCACCCTAGCTGCATCAACAGGATTACTTACATCTTGCACTACAACCAGTAGCAATCTGGAGGGCTCTGCGCTGTCTGGTTGCCATGTAACTATCATCTACATCCGAAGATACATTCATGTCTGGAATAAGAACTAAGCTTTTCCCACGTTACTGGCTTTAATCTGAGCGTGGCTTCCCCTTTATCCTTCCCTCTCTGACTCCTCTGCTTCTTTTCTCCAGGCGCTGAGATTAAGTGTCTATATAGCAAAGAATGATTGCCAAGAAAAGCAAAAGCTAGATTACAATCAACGCGCAGCTCACGCTTCAGTCCTTAAACTCCTCGTATGGCTGGTGTCAAGGCAATAAGCGTCCCATATGCCTTCAGACACATTCAGCCTCACGTACTCTTGTCCCGTCTCCAGGCATGCGTCACCAGCCCGCAATGAACGGTGCAAATGCACCTGCACGCATCTGAAAATTTAACCTGAAGTTCACATTAATAATGAAGCACTCCAGGTGGTCTGCAAGCTGGGACCATAATGAGGAACTTTCAGTGACACACTAGTTATCAAATGTTGAGCCAGGTCACTACACATGAATAAAGTGATCTCCCTAGCAAGATGAAAGGGGAATTATTTTTTTCTTTTTAAAAGAGATTACATTTGCCTTCTGTAAAAAGTCTGAAGAAAGACAATGTGCTAAAACTTCTAACTTGATTAAACTGGAACTGAGTAAAACACATCAAGAACTATCAAAGGAGCAGAAACTTTTTCTGAACTGTATATGCAACAGCGGCTAAACCTCGCCTGGTGCCCTCTCAGCCCCTGCCGACAGCAGAGCTCTTAGCTGTGGCTGCACCACTTGCAAACTGGTGGAGGAACGATGTCCAGCAAGAGGCAGGACACGCCATCTGAAGGAAAACTGGGTTTTCTTTCCATCTGTAAGGGACTGAGCCCCCATTTGCCCTGCTCTGTCCCCTGGCAAGTAGGAGGGACATGAAAACACTCCGGGATTCTTCACAGGGAACTTGACCAGGTCAGAGGATGAGGGACAGACACAGTTTGTAAAGGATTGTTCCTGCCTCAAGGGGCCCAGGCAGTATAAGTATAGGGGAAAACACACACAGGATATAAAACTGGTGTCCTATGTTGCCCATGCATCAGAAGTTCTTCATACAGCCCTGGAGGGCAGCCAGCCACGTAAGCAGCTACATGATAGTTCTGATCTGTCCAGTCCCACGTGCACACAACCCATACAGCACACCTAGTTCAAAGCACTTCAAGGTCTTGGCTGAAACAAGGCTTTGCCCTTGCTAAGGAATGGCAGGAGGAACCTAGGGCATGCAGAAGGCAGCTCATTCATACAGTCACTTCGGGCATCCCTTTTCGCCCCATAAGGAGAAAACAGAACCAGGATCCAGAGATGAGAAAGCTGAGAAGGTCTTAAGTTTCACAGCCTTTTCTCAATTTTACCCCACTGGCTTGCCATAAGGGAAAATCACTTTTAAAGCTTTGCCTCCAGAGAAAGAAATGCCAGTTATTGTTAACAGGGAGCAAAGAAATACTGGATCGCACTGGATCGGCAACACGTATTGTGACTGTATAGGAGTAGCTTGATGAAACCTGGAAATGGGGAATGAATGAATAAAGGAGAGCAGGATGGCCCCCTAAAAAATGTAGCAACAGAATGTCTGAAGTTCCCAAGATTTTGTAATACTTCCGTGACTAAGCACTAAAATAATACATTATAAATCAAGTTCAGTTCAGATTAGAAAAGTTCTTCATAAATTTCACAGATGGGTTTAGCACAAGGACACAGAAAAATACAAGGAGTGAAATCCCTGAATTTTGTTTGTACCTGATCCTGTAATCAAAGGCAAGCAAGCTTTTACTGTTTTCTACTCTACTTCTTCATGAAAAAGGTATCTCAGTGAGATACCCGAAGATATAATAAAACCAACCCCCAGGGATACAATAAATCAGTTAGCTGTTCTTCTCACGAAGATAATTAAAGGACTATACAGAAATTATGGGTAAGTCTCCTTGCTGTTATGCACAATTCGAAATCAACAGCATTCAAACCTCTTCAGAAAAATGAACACATATGCAATCGTACCAGCTTGAAAAAACAAAAATAAGCCTATTTACTGCGTCACTCTGGAAACTAAATGTAGCGCTTTCCCTGAGAGAAAGCCAGCTCAAAATCTTGTGAAGCTCTTTTAGCTTAATTGTTTGGAGATGTAAACGTAAACAACGCAGAGTGACATTTCTTCATTTGGGAGAAAAAAACAAAACCAAAGAATAAACACAGTTGCTGGATCTGAAGCAAGCTGTTCACTGTCCTGAAATAATATAACTTAGACGTGTTTTCATGCTGAGAAGCTGGAGAGGCCGAAGTGTTGCTTAAGGGCCATTTGAGACACTTTTGCACCTAATGAGGCCAGCATATTTTTTGCAAGACAGTCTAATTTTCTTCTTTTCCAAGCATCCCTACGTGGAAACAGATACCAGCTTCTGAAATATTGCAGCCTGTGTATTATCACCCAAATAAATCACTGTACTTCTGGGGGAAAGAGAAAAAAGCAGCCCGCACCTGGAAGAGGAATAATGGGAAAATGAATCCGAAAGCAGAAAAACTCAGGCATTAATGACGAGTCACTATTCCCATCGGCACGCAGGCCTCGTTGCCAGAAGGAATTAATCCTGATACTAATTTGAAGACTTCTATGAAGGGATACTAAACACACCTATTTTAATCTCTTTTAAAACCCATTTTTAGTAAAACCTGACCACTAAGTCTATCTAGCAAGGTCTTCTCAGAAGTCAGGCTCGCTATTTTTCACACCACCTGAAACCTGGTCTTCTGTCCCTAAAGGGCTCTTTCCGAAGAAGCAGTGTGTTAGCATTCATTACCATAACCCATTGATGTATATTTTATTTGTGGTTTTAAAGACTCCAACCACTTCTCTTTGATGCAACGCATAATCAGTAGTAGTCAAAAGACTACCTTAAGAATGGAAGCCTCCGAACAAATTTTGTGATAAACCATCAAAGGAGCCGAGTTTGAATTAAAAGCCTGAAGGGTAAGAAACAAACTGAACTCGAAACAACTGAGGTCTCTAAGGACAGTGGCAGGAACGGGGGAAACCTCTACCATTAACAACACTGGAAAGGGCAATTCCAAACAACTATCAGACACGGCTTCTTTGCCTACCTGGACCTAGAATTAAAACAATGGATGCTGTCAGTCTTACACCAGTATAAACATGAACCTTTACGTTTTTATACCAAAAATGGTTCAACAGTGAACCGTAAAACTGTACTTCACAGCCCAAGGCAAAGTGATCCCACGGGTCACACGCACCTCAAATGTACGGTAGCGTGTTTCAGGTCGCGACTACTGACTTGTTCAGGGAGGGCTTAAAATCCTACTTGAAGGAATCCATGAACGGTAACTAAGCGAAGGTGACATGCTGGCAGCGGGCTGAAACCTATGGTTCACACAGGCCATACTTAGTCATTCGCAAATTAGTAAAGGCTGAAGAATGCTTCTGTAGACAATTTTCATTCATCAGTAATGGGAATGTTGTACGGGTCCCTTATGCTAGGGCACAAACATGCATCAATCATTTCTCTAATCTTTCTATTATCCTTAATGCCAAGTTTATGTAAATACAGATTACTAATGAGTTACTAGAAACTAGATAATACAAGCTTTACGTACTTTTACTTTAAGAGATTAAAACAATTACCAATCTACAAGTGGAAACATTTACTGCAATTCCTGTTCACCTTATTTAAAAATTAACATCATAATTTCAAAACCTTTTGAAAGTCACTTGCCTCCAAGCGGTCTTTTACATCATTTCAAAGCTCAGGTCCTTGAGGTTTAAAAATAATACTTGAGTTTAGGCAAAGAACTCTACTGAAAACTCTCTTTCAATGTTTGAACAAGCATTGATGAAACGGTGGCAAAAAGTTCACAGCCAGGCTGGCAGTCACAGAAGCAGTTCTACCAGTGCTCCACGAAATTCACATTCAGACAAGGGACCCCTCCGCAGTTCAGACCTTTTCAAACAGACAGGGGCAGAGCTGTCGTGGAGCGTGGGAAGGCTGCCAACCCTCAGAAGCAGCAGTACGGCTGGGAAAAGGAGTCTGAACTATTGCAACACCTGAAACCAAAAATGTAGTGCTCATGAACAGCTCTAAACACATTTAAACTTAGAGTAATATAAACTTTTAGTCCTCATTAGCGTTTCCTATGTATATCAATCAGAAATGTTAATACAACTCCTTAGAACAACCAAATACCGTATGCATTTTTAAGTGCAAAATTAAAGATATGGGAAAAAAGATCTTTCATAACACAAAGATAAAAGGTTTCCTTCTGAATTCAACTACTGCTAACATTCGCACCTGGTGCTTACATAATTAAAGACAGAAAACAACAATTGTACCCTAAGAAAAACTTAATTAGATTAGGCATGTAGTAACAAATGCAAAATTACCATCATTAGTATGTCAGTGTTCTACAAATGGAAATGCCTAACTGCCAAGCCTACAACTCTCCTGCCTGATTTATTCCCACAGATGAGGAGGAGACAGCCACTTGCACCCTTTGGTAACTCCAGAGCAACTGCATCCAGGGGAGGTTCGTGCACCAAGGAGCAGGCAGGAGGACTGCTGTCACCCTGCCTCTCTCTCTCCAGAAATCCAGAAGGTACTTTCCTTCACAGGCACTTTGCGCTACAAAAGCAAAACCATGTTGGGCAGCCTGGAACTAACTAATGAGTCTACAAATCTCCTGTGTGTCCCGATCCTTCAGCAGCAGCCTTGTGGGCTGCCTCACAGGCACCTGCTTTTCGCAGAGATGAGACGCTGTGAACGACGTGACAGCTTCCCGCCTCCCCCCAGGCAACAGGAATCCTTTAATTTCAGGTTTAAAGCTGCAACAAAAAAAAAAATGTAAGAGTCCAGGGGAAAACGTTTCCATGGTATAATGGTATTGATGGCGATGCACTGGGAAAGACTGCCTGCAGAAGTGTAGAGTCACAAGCAGCAACACAAGGAAGAGTTTGACAAGTATCCACTAGGAATGACCTAAGTAGAAGCGATTCTTGTTTGATCCAGCCTCGCTGTCCTCTGATTATATACAGAACCTTTTGAAATAGTTGGAATGCTCTTAGCCAGACCTGCTGGAGATCAGCAGCTGTGATGGCTGTGTGCAGAGTCGCACGAGGGCAAGAAATGATCCTCGCAGTTCTAACAAAACAAGAACTTTTCCAGTTGTCTTCTACCACCTCAGTTGGTGGGAACGGTACTCGCAAATCTTCAAATCCCAGCACCACGAGAGTTCAGACTTGGCATGGCTAAACACAGCCCTGTACGTCACCGTCTTGGGGACCCAAATGTTCCGTTCCATGGGAAACGGGCACACTGCTGTAAGGGCCAGACTCACTGACAGGCGTTTGTAATTCTCTACATGCCAAGATACTTTAATTGATCAGGAATCAATGTGAGCTTATTTAAATGCTTTGTATATTTAATCAACTTTCCTCAATTATTAAACTGTAAATATTCCCTGAGTATTAGGGCATTAATTCGTGCAAGAAGCTCCTAGAGACTACAGCAGCCTTCGCGGATACTGCATGCCTGCGCACTTATTTAAACATCACCACTGAAATTGGGAAGCTAAACAAGTCTTCCTCACCGTGGCTCCCCTGGCAGGGCAGATGTGTAACTAAGGCTAGCACCTAACGCTAGATCACATTTAAACTGCGATTCGACAGCAGTTCCAGACAATACCTGGTACAACTTCTTCAATAAGAACTATATAGGCTTTAAAGAACATAAATGAAATAATAATTAAGAATCCAGGTTGTTTTTAGAAAACATTCACCCATATTCTTGATGGCAAACCTGTCGCACCCACCAGTGCAGACTCTGCAATCACAAGTGGCCTTGCAAAAGGAAAAAAAGCCTTCCCTTTACCAAGAAAGCCCAGAGAACCACGAGGCAAAATTGTCATCTGACCTTAAACTTTATCACATGGTCGAGAAATAAAAAATAAGAAGTCTGGTTTATGAATTTTTGAAGCATAATTCACATTAAGATAGCATAAGGCATAGATATGTTTCTTGAGAAAACTATAGATACATAAGGTTACCCAGCTGTGCAGCCATGAAACATATTTTTCTTGATTAAATAAGAAACTATAGCAACCAAGGGTACCATGGCCTCATATGTGGTAATAACGAGACATAATGAAGGGTCTTCTGGGAGCTCTCCCACAACTGTCAAAATTTTATAGCATCAAATTTGGGAATTAATTTTGAAAAAGAGAGAACCCTATTTAATATTTGATGTGCATTGGTACTTTTTTCCTTCATAATGAAACAATTTCCTCTAAACATCCACATTCTTTATGTCTAAAAAAATTCAACTGCTCCTGATGAACCAACTCTCAAGGGAGAAGAAGATAATAATATCACATATGAACTTTACTGTATTTGCTTTTTATATCCCATTTGCAGATATCATCTTATTTGAATAATCATATGTTTCCCATTTTCCAGCTCCTGATGAAAAACTGACCTGTCATCAGTGCAAATTTCCTTCAAAACTCACATGACTTGTTATCTGTACCTGATGTTATTAAGAATATTCATTTTTTTGACACTCATTCCACTAACTATCTACACAGGAACTCGTAAGAGGTCTCATCTCAGTCCATGGTGAGGTCACGCGACTTTTCTGTGAAAAGTGACTCCAAATCGTCGTCCGATAAATCTGCCGATTCTTTGTCCAGCTGTCATTGCAAGGGAAAAGTTTTCTGCTGCATCTTTTGTTCTCCAGGAGGGCAGGCAGTCCTGGCTGAAGGGCTAATTGCTTGTAAGCCCAGGGAAGAGGCTAAATTCCACCACGGTTGGGTTGTATCGGGACTGAGCAGAGGCCCCAGCCTTTAGCAAATAACCCCGTGGAGAAATTACTGCCCAGTCATCAAGGGTGAAGAAATACACAGAAGGTAGTAACTCCAGGGGGTTTATCCCTTTACTGCCTTCACTCCTAAGAGCAACAGAACAGCAGACGGGGAGACCACCGCGGCACGGCTAGGTTGAGCTGAACATTTTAAATCAAAATTGTCATTAAAAGATAAACAAAGATGCCAACCATAACTGTAGGCTTTCATAAACCTTTTCTTCACTTAGAGCAGCTCTGCAATGGGCAGTTCTCTTTCATTTGCTTGAGTAAATAATCCATTTGGCTTGACAAAGCACTGCCTGTTGAGAACACTTTTCCCTTCATCGCGGTACATACTTGGGAGAGGAAGGAGACGGGGCACTACCTGCATTTAGGGGCATGAGTCAAGATGAGAGGGACTGGTGACTAAAGCTGTGATTAGGATATGGGGTAAGAGCAAAGCCAGCAATGAGAGGGCACCAGCACGCAAATTCAAAGAGAACCTGGGAAATTGGCCTGGGACTAAAACTAAACCATTTCCCAGTAAAGAAATCAGTGAGCCAGGAACAGAGAGAAACCGTGACCGGCTAGACACAGAGATAAATTTTTAGAAGTGAATATTAAGGTAAAAAACGAGAGGGGGACACTCATTCCTAGCACCCGGGTTGTTAGAGAACAGGGTCTCACGTTACAACCTGCCCAGCAGCAGAGGAAGCTATCGCTCATCTCTTCCCCTTCCCACTTGTTTCCACACCCATCACTCCTCTCTCAATCAGCTCTCTGCTCCTTAATCACATCAAAGCAAACCTTTTTAAGGCCACGGTCCAAAATTGTGTAAGTAAACCCCTCCCAAAAACCAATCCCTCTTCTCTACATGAATTTACGCCAGCAGACTTTTGAATGGATGTGATGAAGGGAGCAGAAAACTGGAAAATGCAGGTAGTGGGACGGGGAACAAGAAGGTGGGAAACTCAAGGTGAATTCCAGTTTGATGATTTAAAATGTTGCATCACCTCCTGGTGATGCAACAAGTTCTAGAATCGCTTGGAGTTTAACAAACCTACGTTTTTAAATGTAAGGACTTCCATCTCTGTGCAGAAATTAGGTCCCTATTGCATAGCTTGGGCCTTAAAATCAGAATTCTGACCTTAATCTCTGATTTTTCTTTTTTTCTATTTCTTTTTTCTGAAGATCACACCGCTGTTTCGGGGAAGACAAATACATTTGTCTATGAAATCCTATGAAACCTATGAAATCTTTAACTTACAAAATCATACAGCAAACTGGTAAGTACCATAAAGAATACGCGAAGCCAAGCCATGATGATGAAGTACCATAAAGAATACTGGTTTGCAGACCAGGGTTTAAGAACACAAAAAGTATAACATGGGTTTGCTTTGAACAAAGGGGACGACTGCGATGAGGTTCCAGCTGGAAAAACAGCAAATTGCAGAGTTGGAGGCAGTATCGCAACACATGTATGCAGAGAGACTGTGAGCCTGCAGGCAACTCTAATTTTGGCACTTCCTTACTTTAACTGCTTGGTTTTGCACCTTAATAACATTCTTTTAACATTGTCTGCATATACTACAGTCATAGATCACTCAGCCAAGACATAATTGATTTACTCATCCACATTTGTGAATGATTTGTGAAGCTTGCATGAATTTGCAAAGTCGCAGCCCTGCCCAATAAAAATTAAATCAGATGCCTCCGAGAAGCCCAGAGAACAAGCTGATAATGTAAAAGGAACAGACTGAACTGTAACGGGAGAAGTGTGACAAAAAATATTTTGTTCTTTGCTACTGTGTATGTAGCCAAAACTACAACACTACAGATCTGTCAGTCCAAATGGCAAAAATATGAGTTTGTATCTGAAAAAAGATAGATTAGCTTTAAAAGAAACTTGAATTATAAACCTTGTACATTACAAGACATTTACGTAAGAACAAGGAAAGAGATGTAAATACGGAAATTTTCTAAAGAAAAAAACAACTATTTTACACATAATTATAAGGTATCATTTTTAATGAGATAATCACTGAAATTATTCCACTGTTGGAAGAGGCTAGATTTGGTAAATAATAAAATTAGATACTTCGCTTCTCCTGAAGACTCTCTTTATTTTTTACATCAAAGATTTAAAAATCCTTTGTTATTAATACTATACAAATTCAAATTAAAATTAAACAGCCCTTCTCTAACTTAATATAGAAAAGCCCCCTCGCACAGGAATTGCTGCAGATTTAGAATTATTAGTGGTGGTAGCCTCAAATACATCACGTTTTTCCTATATTCACATTTTATCTCCATTAGCGTAAAACTGGTTATCTAGCAGTACCTTATTTGCAGTTGGTGGTCCTTCTGCCTTTCCTTTAGAGAATTTGCTGTATAGCCAATTAAGGTCTAATTGTCAGGAAGTTGCTCTCAGTAGAGCATGTTTTCTCGTTTTCCAAATTCCATCCTGATTCTACCCATGCAACTGCTAGTAAATTAAAATTCCTCCTCCTTCCAAATAAGAATCAAAATTCCTATTTGCAAAACTGATACAGGCATTACGAGACCCCGGCGATTTACACTTTGCCTTCGGAGAGCTTGGTTTTGCGCTTTTCCATTTGGACCTTTTGCAAAACATACGGTTTCCTCGTCTCATTTTCCCAACAGTGAAATGGAGAAAACAGCAATTCTCTGTTTACAGAGCAATGAGGATAACTGCACCAAAGGTCTGTGCAGCAGTGAGCTTCTGTGATAATAATGCTCGTATGGATGAGGTCCATCGTGCGTTTTCTTTCCTACCGAAGCCATCTTCAGCAGTTCCTCCCCCTGGTTACTTCGCACCTCAGTCTACTCTTCCCCTGCTACACCCGATTTCAAAAATAAAGTTCAAATTGAATGTACAAAGTCATTCAGGCTAAACCTGAAACCCTAGAAAGGGTGGGTAGCTTTTTTTGTTTCTTAAATCATAGGAGCTGCCTGCTTTGTGGCTTGCTGTATGGCATGAGAATGAAAATTAGCAACTGGAAGCTGCCTTTACCATCCAATATTATCAGTTAGAAAGGTGAGCAACTGCACAGACAGACTTATACATGCAGGTGTTCCCCTAATGTCTGTTAAAAATCAGTTCTACCTCTAGAAGAGTTTAAATCCTTCGTTAGCAATCATGACATTTCATTTTTTTAATATGCCAAAAGATCACCCCACTTCATACTGTCTCTTTGATAGATGGTTCTCAAAACTGGAAGGAAGACAGGCACGCAGAAAACAAAGGAGGACAGACCTTTCCAAGACTCGACCATTTTGCCAGCTACTCTGCTGGAGATTTTCTTGGCTTGTGAAAAGCTGCATATTACAAACTGTAAGCGTTTTGCACAGAACAAAGGAACTCTGGAAAAATGCAATCAGCAAAGGGTGACTCAAAAATGAGGAGTGAAGCTCTGTGGAAAGAGCAGAAAATTTGAAATGGAAGGTGAGAGGTGAATGCAGACCTGATTTCAAAACCCTTCATCCTATGCAGCAAGAAGAGAGTTGTAAACTCTTTGTAGAGTATCAGTTCGATACTTGGGTTTTGCCTGCCTCTATAGTTTAGTCCCAGGGTTTATTCAAGATTTCCTTTGAAAATACAGTGACTACGAAGCAACTGCTTTAATTAGAAACAGAAAGAAGAAACTATTGTAAATTCTTTCCATTACAGGAGGTGGGACACTCAGGACGATGACACCCTCCAACCTCTGACCTTTGGGGAACGCGTGTTGTCATGCTGGAGTAGAGCAGCAGACACAGTTACAGCTGTCGTCTTCCTCCTTCCGGGGCGGTGCTGCTGTTACCCCGCGCTCCTGTCCTCCTCCTGTCGGACATGCACTCATTTTGAAAAGAATAACCAACAAGGATCAGCAAGTTGCTGCCATTTTCCATGTCATTTTTCCATGCCTTGCTGCTCTCACCTGTATACACACTTGACGAAGAAATCAATGACCTTGGGGCTTAGAGACAAGTTTAAGGAACTTTCTACTGATTAAGGTCTTTGTTATGTATTTGGGCATCCCAGCACGAAAGCTTCAGGAAATGGGCTGATGTTCAAAAGTTTGTACAAGTCCGTATGTCAAGTATCTCCCTCACTCCGTTCCTTCGTTTGTTCTATTTCTTTTAACATCGGCTGTAAAAAACCAAATAAGCGTGGGGTTTTTTTAATGTTTTAAACTACATTTCACATTTTCCTCCTACTAAATAGTCAGTACTTCTGTTCCAGCTCCAGAAAAATAGCTGTAGACCTTAAGTCTGGAAAATAGAGTTAAAAATGCCAGCACCCCTGTTTGAGCCGAACAGAACATGTCTTTACCGCAGCGCTCGCCCCATCCTTACCTCAGCAAAAGGGACACTGCCGAGATCGTCAGGTGTCCAGCTGAGCACCTCTGACAGGTGTCCCAATTTACAGATTCTTCTTGAAGGAAACCAAGCAAATGTTGAATTTTAAAACTGTCTTCTGTAGACAGGCACATGTATACACGCAGCCGTCTGACTGAACTGTATTCTCATTGTAGCACACCACCACACGTGTCACCCCCTGCACCCTCAGACTCTATTTTCACCCTGGGACTTGTGCTCTTCACCTTCAACTACGGCGGGAGAGTCTCAACAGACGCATCCTAAGACGCTTGAGGAGCATCTCAGTAAATGAAAAACTAATTGTATTTTTTAATATAAAAGACATGAATGCGAGACGTGCACATATTTGTCCGTATGTGGGAAAAGTGTTTAACGTTTTTAGAGCCTCTGTCCAAGTCATGTAAGAAACACATCGTGAATTGCCTTATAAACCATGTGTATCTCTGGATTAGGGAAGGTTTGTGACCGCTCAGCCTGATTTGCAGCTCTGTCCCATAACACGAAACAAAAAGGAAAAAAGAAGGAAATACCTTCCTTACATAACCGCCTGCCTTTTCAGCTTGGATTTTTATCAAGAGCACCTTAAATTTTCAGTGACCATGAACTAAAGGTCTTTCCCAGTCTAACAAAATTAATGCCATAATTTGTTTTATTTATTTGCACACACACACATACATTAAGTCTGACTTTCTGAAAAGACTGCGAGATTTAGTCACAAATATATATAGTGACACACATGTATGTACGTATGCATGAAAGCCATAGATATACACGGCAGAAACTGTGTATGTTCATTGCTTAGTTACGGGCACAAAACGTTACCTCATAACAAAATAAAACAAAATGAGGAGGGTCAGTGTGACTGAGTCTATCTGAGAAAGAAAAAGGCCTCACTATCAAGTGGGAGCTCAGAGCATCGTGGACTCAGTCACTGCGAGTGAAAAATAAAACATCACCTTCTAACGCCTAATTAAGACAAGACAGCAGCGAAATTAAAAGGCTGAGGGCAGCAGTGAGTCAGTAGGCCTGGACACATTAAATTATAGATTATTTTCATGCCTGAAACATACAGTCATATTCCTATACCACTGGCTGGACACTTATTTTAACAAAGTCATCAGTAGG